>NW_026873078.1:0-14150 GCF_032173495.1 Musca vetustissima | reverse complement strand
AAGCTTAGAAATTATAACATTACTTATTTATGTTTAAATTCACAAGAGGGGATAACAATCATTGACGGCAGGGAATGTACACAAACGGAGACGCAATATTTTTTGAAACCCATGCCTTGAATGGATCTTTAAATCTAGCTAAGACGCATAAACCTTTTTAATATAAGGATTGGTTACCCATAGAAAATATTATTTAAAAAATTCTCTAAAATTTAAATAATTATCACATTTTCCTTCGTTCACCTTGAAAGCATTTCACTTGACTCCAAAACAAACAAAGAAGACCTCGTCGTTTTTTCTCCTATCACTTGTCTATAATTATTTGAAAAAATCACCCAAGGGAGAACAGATGCCTAGGCTGCATAAACTTTGCTGGCTTAAAATATGCCAATATCATATACAGAATATATACTTACTGTGTTTATTTGTATTCCATTTCAATGACATGATACTCGTATCTCTACATCAGTCTATACACGAATTTTGTATATATTAATTTTATTTGTATGTGTATTGCTATGGATGAATACGATTTGGATTTAGGCTTTGAATTTTATTTACGACTTTTCTAAACATGTCCGTGGAGTGGTTTCAATTTGCTTTTGAATATAAAGGACCCTAAAACATCACTGATATTTCTATGGTTCGACCTTGCAAAATCTAAATGTAAATCAAGATGAAACTTGGTGAATGGGACAGAATTAATGATGTCATGAAATCTCAAAAATCACTGGTTTTGTAATAATTATAAGACCATTGTGCGTATAACAAATATTCTATGTGTTATCCACACGTATACGCCACCAGTCTAACAATCCTCAGACTTTTTAAAGAATATTTTTTCAAGGCCTATATAAGGCGTGGATTTTTTTAAAGAATGTTTTTTCAAGGCCTATATAAGGCGTGGATTTTTTAAAGAATATTTTTTCAAGGCCTATATAAGGCGTGGATTTTTTAAAGAATATTTTTTCAAGGCCTATATAAGGCGTGGATTTTTTAAAGAATATTTTTTCAAGGCCTATATAAGGCGTGGATTTTTTTAAAGAATATTTTTTCAAGGCCTACAAGAGGCGTGGATTTTTTAAAGAATATTTTTTAAATGCCTACAAGAGGCGTGGATTTTTTTATAGAATATTTATTCAAGGCCTATATAAGGCGTGGATTTTTTAAAGAATATTTTTTCAAGGCCTATATAAGGCGTGGATTTTTTAAAGAATATTTTTTCAAGGCCTATATAAGGCGTGGATTTTTTAAAGAATATTTTTTCAAGGCCTACATAAGGCGTGGATTTTTTAAAGAATATTTTTTCAAGGCCTACATAAGGCGTGGATTTTTTAAAGAATATTTTTTCAAGGCCTATATAAGGAGTGAATTTTTAAAGAATATTTTGTCAAGGTCTATATAAGGCGTGGATTTTTTAAAGAATATTCTTTCAAGGCCTACATAAGGCGTGAATTTTTTAAAGAATATTTTTTCAAGGCCTATATAAGGCGTGGATTTTTTAAAGAATATTTTTTCAAGGCCTATATAAGGCGTGGATTTTTTTAAAGAATATTTTTTCAAGGCCTACATAAGGCGTGGATTTTTTAAAGAATATTTTTTCAAAGCCTATATAAGGCGTGAAATTTTTAAAGAATATTTTTTCAAGGCCTATATAAGGCGTGGATTTTTTAAAGAATATTTTTTCAAGGCCTATACAAGGCGTGGATTTTTTTAAAGAATATTTTTTTGAGGACCTATACAAGGCGTGGATTTTTTTAAAGAATATTTACAAGGCGTGGATAATATTATACAAGGCGTGGATTTTTTTAAAGAATATTCTTTCAAGGCCTACATAAGGCGTGGATTTTTTAAGAATATTTTTTCAAGGCCTATATAAGGCGTGGATTTTTTTAAAGAATATTTTTTAAAGAATATTTTTTCAAGGCCTATATAAGGAGTGAATTTGTAAAGAATATTTTTTCAAGGCCTATATAAAGCGTGGATTTTTTTAAAGAATATTTTTTCAAGGCCTATATAAGGCGTGGATTTTTTTAAAGAATATTTTTTCAAGTCCTATATATACGTGGATTTTTTTAAAGAATATTTTTTCAAGGCCTATACAAGGCGTGGATTTTTTTAAAGAATATTTTTTCAAGGCCTATATAAGGCGTGGATTTTTTAAAGAATATTTTTTCAAGGCCTACGTAAGGCGGGGATTTTTTAAAGAATATTTTTTCAAGGCCTATATAAGGCGTGAATTTGTAAAGAATATTTTTTCAAGGCCTATATAAAGCGTGGATTTTTTTAAAGAATATTTTTTCAAGGCCTATGTAAGGCGTGGATTTTTTTAAAGAATATTTTTTCAAGGCCTATATAAGGCGTGGATTTTTTAAAGAATATTTTTTCAAGGCCTATATAAGGCGTGGATTTTTTTAAAGAATATTTTTTCAAGGCTTATATTAGGCGTGGATTTTTTAAAGAATATTTTTTCAAGGCCTATATAAGGCGTGGATTTTTTAAAGAATATTTTTTCAAGGCCTATATAAGGCGTGGATTTTTTAAAGAATATTTTTTCAAGGCCTATATAAGGCGTGGATTTTTTAAAGAATATTTTTTCAAGGCCTATATAAGGCGTGGATTTTTTAAAGAATATTTTTTCAAGGCCTATATAAGGCGTGGATTTTTTAAAGAATATTTTTTCAAGGCCTATATAAGGCGTGGATTTTTTTAAAGAATTTTTTTTCAAGGCCTATATAAGGCGTGGATTTTTTAAAGAATATTTTTTCAAGGCCTATATAAGGCGTGGATTTTTTAAAGAATATTTTTTCAAGGCCTATATAAGGCGTGGATTTTTTAAAGAATATTTTTTCAAGGCCTATATAAGGCGTGGATTTTTTAAAGAATATTTTTTCAAGGCCTATATAAGGCGTGGATTTTTTTAAAGAATATTTTTTCAAGGCCTATATAAGGCGTGGATTTTTTTAAAGAATGTTTTTTCAAGGCCTATGTAAGGCGTGGATTTTTTTAAAGAATGTTTTTTCAAGGCCTATATAAGGCGTGGCTTTTTTAAAAATTATTTTTTCAAGTGTTGTGTTATGACATTGTATGTTTGATTTACGCCCTCATTAAATATGTACCCTAACAAAACTTAGACAAACCTTTGTTTCCCAAGGAAAAACTTTTGGTGTGAAAAGTCTATTCAAATCCCAAGGATATCAACCTGTGAAGAATATTATTACATTTTTTAAAGAATTCCCACATAGAATGTTTACCTTTCAGTTTATAAGCAGCTCAACGCTTCTCAAAAAGAGGGCTATTTACAGAAGCATATATCCGTGTGTGTGATTGTTTTGGTACTCACTAAACCGTCATTGAGGAAATGTAGTGAGGGAAAAATATTGAAGATAGTTATTCTGGGTTAGCAGGTCTTAAAGTCTTAAAGAATATATACGTATCAAATACCTGAAGTATAGTTTGTTGTATGACTGTATGTATGAGAATTAAGTTTTTTGGTGGTGGTTGTCACTTAATGTAATATCTATTTGTGTTTTTTTTTTTGTTTTTTCTGCTAACAAATCTGTCTTTGAATATGTGTCAAACACCAACATTTACAAAATGGTAATGTATTCGTAAGAAGAAAACAACAAGAAAGAAACTTGGTGATATTTTTTTTCTCTTATGGGTCACAGTACGTTGTCTTTTGTGTATGCGAATATATATCACTAGCACACGTAAACAACTGAATGGTTTATTGTTGTCTTGATGATTGTTTGATGTGTCTCCTCCACCAAAAAAGTCAAAAGCCCCAAGGATTAGTTCAAGTTTTTTGTCGGTTGTTTTGTAATTCTTTTGTCTTCCTAGACTATTCCGAGAATGAAACCAAAAATCATTAAAATGTTGAAAGTTTTGAGTTGTTTGTTTTTTTTTTTATTTATTTATTTAATTTTTCATATTTCTACTTTGTGAAATGTTATGTTATGGTTTCTGTGGGGGATACAAAAAGTGAAATTTTCGAACCCATGAACAAAGTTTGCAGAACTGTTTCCAGAACTATTATCCCATAATTGATCCTTCCCGAAAATCCCTTCTTTCTCTCCTAATTTATTTCGAAATACATATTAAATTTTTCGCTTAGGATTTTTTGTGGTAATTTCAACTTTGTGTAATGCCAAAGGCCCTCACTTGATCTGTCTATTACAAATGTTATTTTCCTTCAGTTTCCATTATCTTCGCTTCCAAGGGCACAACTGTTCGACATTCAATGACATTCAAGTGCACATCACATCAAATTCAAATTCATTCATCTTGAAAACCACTTCAGCAAACATTTCAAGTGAACTGAAAAAAAATTCTACTCAACGATGGATAGAAAGGTTAAAATCATTTCCGATGATGAATGAGGAAACAAATTCAAATTTGCATTGCAGGAAAAAGTTTTAATTTTTTAAAGTTACGAAGTGGATTTATAGAAAGCTTCTAAAGGATACGAAAGGATTTTTTTAAGAATAGTCTATGAAGGGCCACTAAAGGCTTGGATTTTTTAAAGAAGGCATAACACAAGACGCGGATTTTTTAAAGAATATTTTGTGGGGCCTAGCAATTTTCTGTTTTCGTTTTTTTTTTAACTCTACACTTCAAACCCAATCCAGGAAATATAATATAATTCGTCAACAACGATTATATCGACACACACATTCACGAAAAATAATTATAGTATTAAAATCAATAACAATTTATTATTCATTATTTGATCTGGCCCCCAAAATAAATATGTTGTGAAATATTCATTTGATTTTATTGGCAGATAATAAAAAATAACAACACCAAAAGAAATGTCAACAAATATCATGCACCATTACCACACCAAATGAAAAAAGAAAAAACAATTAAAATGCTAACCAATACATATGAGTGTCTGAAAGTATGTATGGGTTTGTTCTGATAGTTTTTACATTAACATTCGAAGAAAAAACAATAACGGAAATAACTAATTAAAATGACTAAGAAAGGCTGTAGGAAATATAGGATACGATTTCATTCTATTTGGATATTTTCGTTCTGTGGCATTCAGACGTATAATTCAAGGCCGAGTAAACACATTCCATTATATTTTAACGAAATAAATAAATAATTTTGAATATCAAATTATAATCTGTTCAAATATTTTTTATGAGACCGGTGGCGTATGCGTGTGATTACTTTTAGTAATTGCAAAAGTATACGCAGAGTAGTACCATGACCTACAAGATTTTTTTAAAGAATATTATTTCAAGGTCCGAATAAGGCGTAGACTTTTAAGAAATATTTTTTATAATGACAATTTATGAGAAGGTCTCAGAAACGCGAGGATTTTTTTGGTTTTTTAAATAATATTTTGTGAGGTCCATACCAATGCTTGGATTTTTTAAAGAATATTTCATGAGGGCCTAAGTAAGTCGATGATTTATTAGTTCCCAACCTTTAGTTTTTTACATATCTGCATTATGAACTTACGTCAATTTATTTCCATCATAAAACAATTGTTCAAAATATATTCATTGTTCAAGATTTATTCATTTTCGATATTTTTGTTTTCCATTTTTTATCTCTCGGAAAAATAATTGAGAAATAAAAACCAAATAACAATTTATTATCCATTATATGTGAATGTCTGTCCCAATATTAATATGGTTATTATTGATTACAGTGTCGTTTTCTGCTGGTTTGGTGGGACGGAGGTTGGCCGAAGACAATGATAATAAAATATCATAGTCAATATATCGCACATTAAAATTAATTTCATGCTGGTACTTAAAATAAAAATTATCTCAACACACGTTGTCTATGTTGAACGTGCTACGAACGTGCTATATTGAAATTGTTATCGATTCTTGAAAACAAAAACCAATGATTGATAAACAAAAGCAATTTACAATAACCATGAACAAATATTGGATTAAAAAGGACAGCGAATTTAATAAGAAAAATATAGGTGTGCATTTAAGATATGTTGTCAAGGCTCAAACAGGAGACTTTTTATTAAACCAGGAGTGGCTTTTTTATATAGAATATTTTTTCCAAATTTCCATTCATTCCAGTACTCAATACTCTTTTCTAATAAACAAATTTAATCAAAGGTACTGCCATTTCCACCATAATTTCAAAATCAATATATTGGCTAATATTGAAACAACTCATAACACTAATGAACGTGACTTAACTTTTTTTCTCATCGGCGTTATGTTCTTTTCCTTTTTTATGTCTCATCTTATTTGCTTATTTTTTTCATTTTCACAAAGGATGTGACAAGAGCCTACTACTAACATCGTTGCAACGAAGAGGCACAAAATAAGGTCATAAGTTCTTAAGCACGCTCACTTTCTACAAAAGTATTCTTTATGAACTACTGAAAAAACACAAAATATTGACTAATTTTCTAATTTTTTCTTTTTGTTTTATTGTCTCTAGACATCATGTTTCTAGGTTACCTGAAAATAAAATTTAAGATTAAATTAAATAAATTAAACAAAGATTTTATATTCTTTAATAAATCCACGCCTGATTTGAGGCCTTGAAAAAATATTCTTTAATAAATCCACGCCTATTTGAGGCCTTCAAAAAATGTTCTTTAATAAATCCATTCTTCTGTGGGGCCTTAGAAATTATTCGAAAAAAATTCTTGCCTTTTAAAAATATAATTTTACTTTTCGCAAAAGAGGCCTTGGCATACTCGTGAAGCATTTCATTCCAACTTTTCTTGATAGGATTGCAGAAAGCCACCAAGCTTATTTCTCTAAAAAACAAATGTTATTATCAAATTAAATTGAATATTTAATGTCCTCCTAAAAAAATACAAATGTCCTCCAACATGTATGTCCATGTACAATTGTATATTCATATACACTATTGTGTATGTGTGGATGTGTGAGTGCAGGATTTCTGTTATGTTTTTCTCCATACAAAGCATTTACAAGTCATTCAGTCAACCATTCAGTTGTCACAAATACATATAACAAAAACAACAGCAGATATCCCTTTTCCTGCAACTGTAAAATTGCTTGCAGTCATTTTCAGTTAACATCACATGAAGTGAATGTAAGCCAACGCTGTCAGTCAGTGGTGTGAGAGAGGGAAAGAGTGAGCCGCTTACCAAACATAAACATTTATGCATATCATCATCTGTAGCTCAACATTTGCTCCATCCATAATTCTTCGGCTGTCTTCTTCGTCGGTCATGGCTCATTGCACTAAAACAGGGCAACATATTCCATTTCAATGGACGGACAGGCTGTCATTGTTCCTCTCACTTATGTTGGTTTGGCATTCGATATGGATTTGGCTGGAATATAAAAAATAATAAGGACTATAAGAGTGGATAATATTTTTTAATATTTAGGGTGTTTTTTAAGTTTTTATACCCTACACAACTATGTTGTCAGGGTATTATAGCTTTGTGCAGTCCCAAGAATTTGTAACGCCGCGAAATATTGGTCCTAGACCCACCTCTAAGTATACCCACCATTAAGTATACCATCTCGACTAGCTGAGTCGATCTAGACATGTGTGTCCGTCCGTCCGTCTGTCCTTTATAATTTGTAAACACGATACAAGCCACAGTTATGGACCAATCTTCACGAAATTGTGCGTGTTGGAACGGTTCTAGCCAATGAAGACCCCTATTGTTTTTGGTAAAAATCGGTTAATATTTAGGGCATTTTTTAATTTTCTCGGGTTTTCGGGTAGCTCCAGAGGCCGCAATTATGGCCCAAACATCGCCAATTTTTATATGGATAATGGGATCGGGCCAAAGAATGAGCATCGGTGAATTACAAAATTGTTATTATATAGCGTATATATTTACTCCTGAAGGACATAGACCCGAGAATTTAATAGTTTGTGTTTTTTCGAGTCGATGCCAATAATAGGCCGAACATGACAACACAACCCACGGTGGAGGGAATCTGGACAAGTAATTATAAAGTCGTACTTAATATTGGTAATATTCGGAAAATGTGTCAGTGTAAGGAAGAGGTGCTGTTAACCTCTGATCGAGCAATAGGGTGCAAATATCCCAAAATAGTTCTCAAACTCAGAATTTAGAACCACAGAAAATAAGATTTTCGTGGAAGTGGTGTAGGGTATAATACGGTCGGTCCCTTCCGGCTATACTGCTCCGCTCATAGGTTTAAGTTTTTTCTTCAATGCATATTTATACCCTACACAACTATGTTGTCAGGGTATTATAGCTTTGTGCAGCACCTCTCAGTATATCGATCGTCATATCTCGACTAGCTGAGTCGATCTAGACATGTGTCTCCGTCCGTCTGTCCAATTATAATTTGTAAACACGATACAGGTCACAGTTATTGACCAATCATCACGGAATTTTGCATGTAGGATGGGTTCTGCCCAATAAAGACCCCTATTGTTTTTGGTAAAGATCGGTTAATATTTAGGGGATGAAATGGACCAAACACTTTATTTTTGTCAATTTTTCTGGTAGCTCCAGAGGCCGCTTAAATATTTACAGATGCTTAGGTATTAAGATATTATTTAGTAAACCATTACTTCACTACAGGGTGGAAATGTAGCGCGAATCGCTTTGAAATTTTCCACGAGATTCCAGTTGTGGTCAAGGAATAATAATTTTGGGATGATTTATTTGTTATTAATTTTATTTGTTTTTTTTTCATATAATTATTATATAAGTCGAACATCACAACACAACTCACGGTGAAGGGAATATGGACAACTAATTCGAAGGGCTGTACTGAATATTAGTAATACTCGGAATATATGTCAGTGTAGGGAAGAGGTGCTGTTGACCTCTAATTGGGCAAAAAGGTGTAAATATCACGAAATATTGCCCAGGCCCGGAACAAACATCCGCATAAATTTATAGTTCCTTGGTAGTTGTGTAGGGTATCGTATGGTCGGCCACGTCCGACTATACTGCTCCGCTCGCTGGTTAAAAATATGTTTCTCTCTGTTCACTGACACTAAGACATATTTACATATATGTACTCAAAAAGTAGGTCTGACATATCATTAAAATTTGCATATTCATCAATTTTAAGTAGTTATTACAACAAAAAACATTTCTTGTTTCTTCCACTTCGTTTTTGTCTTTTCACAGTGGCAAGCTCCTTTCTATGCTATTCGGAAAGGGAATTGCAGCAGAGCTAAATTTGAATGCATTGGCATTCGAATCGTTTATTAGTTTGACATGCCATTTTGGAAAAACAGTGCATTGTTGTACAGTGGTACAATACAAAGTTGGAATCAGATTGGGATTCGAATCGAACATTTGTGAAGGCCTAAACATGGTGAAGAATATTTTTCGAGGGCAATCACAAATGAATATTTTGAGGGGTTACCAAAGGCGTTTATTTTTAAACAATATTTTTTGAGGCGTAATCAAAGGCGTGGATTTCTTAAAGAATATTTTTTGAGAAGTTACCAAAGGCGTGGTCCTAACCAAGGCGTGGATTTTTTAAGGTATATTTTTTGAGAAGTTACCAAAGACGTGGTCCTAACCAAGGCGTGGATTTGTATACCCTACACAACTATGTTGTCAGGGTATTATAGCTTTGTGCAGCCCAAAAGTTTGTAACACCGCGAAATATTGGTCCTAGACCCACCTTTAAGTATATCATATCTCGACTAGCTGAGTCAATCTAGACATGTGTGTCCGTCCGTCCGTCCGTCCGTCTGTCCATTATAATTTGTAAACACGATACAGGCCACAGTTATGGAACAATATCCACGAAATTTTGCATGTAGGATGGGTTCTGTCCAATGAAGACCCCTATTGTTTTTGGAAAGGATCGGTTAATATTTAGGGGATGAAATGGACCAAAAAGTTTATTTTTGTCGGTTTTTCTGGTCGCTCCAGAGGCCGCAATTATGGCCCAAACCCCGCGAATTTTTGCATGGAGAAGGGGATCGGGCCAGAGAATTAGCATGCATGTTTTGATAAAGATCCGTCAATATTTAGCGGGTCAAATGGACCCTGACTTTTGTGTGAAAAATTACAAAATTTGTATTCTATAGCGTATATATTTACCCCAGAAGAACAAAGACCCGAGAAGTTGATAGAATATCAAAGAAGAGTGGTTGACCTTTAAATTGATACCAATTACATTGCCGTAGGTACTCGGATGTGGGAGTTACACTTAAATATTTACAGGTGCTTACGTACTCAAATATTATTTAGTAACCCATCACCACCCTAGAGGGCGAAAATATTGCGTTGATCGCTTTGAAATTTTCCATGGCGATCCAGGTATGGTCAAGGACAGTGCCTATAATTTCCGGTGATGATCAGATAGTAATATTGGGATAAAGTGGACCGAAAACTTAATTTTTTGGGTTTTTTTGAGTTGATATATAGGCCACAATTTATAGCCGAACATAACAACACAACCCACGATGAAAGTCAAGAGAGTGCAAATATTGCCCACGATCAGAAAATAGAACCACACAAAGTTAGATTTTCGTGAAAGTTTGTAGGGTATCATATGGTCGGCCCCGTCCGACTATACTGCTCCGCTCACTGGTTTAAGGTATATTTTTTGAGAAGTTACCAAAGACGTGGTCCTAACCAAGGCGTGGATTTTTTAAGGTATATTTTTTGAGAAGTTACCAAAGACGTGGTCCTAACCAAGGGGTGGTTTTTTAAGGTATATTTATGAAGCAAAGAAAAGTGTTCAATCGGCCCACTGTTTCGCCTGCTTAAGTATTAAAACGTGTGAATAGTGGAAAACAAGTAACATCAGTTTTTTTGTTGTTGCTACTGCAACTTTATATGTCACAAGATACTTAAGTGATGCATGGCTGAATGAATGAATGTATATATGTGGGAATGTGAACGTCGATGTTGATGTGGGCTCATTTTTGCATGTTGGGTTACCCTCATCCTTGGCACTGTTAAGTAACAAGTCCTATGGATTTGTTTTAATAAAAAACGAGGAGAAAAAGAAAATAAAATGTTGAAACTGATGAAAGGCAATTCCAACAAAGCAACAACAAAAATGCGTTATACAAAATGAACAACATCTTTGTAAGACATGGGCTTGTACAGAATTCGAGGGGAACCTCTCAATTTTATTAAAAAAAATTTTTCCATACAAAGCTCATGTCGGCGAGGTCTTAAGAATTTTCATTTGGATTAGGGTATTGTTAAAAAAATGTATGTGTGTATATTTGGTAACACATAAGGTTTACCTTATGAGCATAAGGAGGTTTTTTATTCAAATTATTAGGGGTGATCCTATTGGCGACCGTGGACAAACAAAGGGCCTAAGAAAAGTAAAGATTTTTAAAAAACTTCAGAAAAGGGTGGTTTTTTGAAAAAAAAAAAATTGGGGCCTACCCATGTCGTGTATTTTTAAGAGAATATTTTTCAAGACCTCAAGAAAAAGCTGATATTAAAAGAATATGTTTAAGGCCTTAATATGGCGTATTTTTTTTTTCAAAATAACGTGTTTTTCAAAGTCTAAAATTGGCGTGGATTTGAATAAATATTTTTAAGGCCTCAGAAAGGCGTGTTTTTTCACACGAATATTTTGCTCTAATTGGGATTTTCAAAAGAATATTTTGACAAGGCCTCAGAACGGCATCGATTTTTAAACGAATATCTTTTAAACGTCTCAGAAAGGCGTGAATTTTTAAAAGATTTTTAATTTTTTTTGTAAGGCCTAGCAGAGGCATTGTTTTTTAAAAAATATTGTTTGATGAGAATTTTTTTAAAGATTATTTTCTGAGGGCCTTCCATGGCTTGGATTTTTTAAAGAATATTTGTTGAGGGCCTGATCAAGGCGTAGATTAAAAAAATGTTTTTGAAGGTTTTCAAAAGGCGACGATTTTCGAATTTTTGAAGAATATTTTTGGAAGACATTAGAAATGTGTGAATTTTTTACAGAATATTTTTGGGAGGGCTCTAAGTGGCCTGCATTTTTCATTGAATATTATTGAGGGCCTAACGTTTTTTTAAAAAGCCTATGAACATTTCCAAATATTTTTTTTTCATCTCAAATAGGCGTGGATTTGTGACATAATATTTTGCTGAAGCCCGCATAAAGGTGTGGATTTTTTACGAAATATTTTTAAAAGCTAAATATGGCGCGGATTTTACAGAATATTTTTGATGGCCAAAATAAGGCCTGACATTTTTATACCCTACACAACTATGTTGTCAGAGTATTATAGCTTTGTGCAGCCCCAAGAGTTTGTAAAGCCGCGAAATATTGGACCTAGACTCACCTTTAAGTATACCGATCGTCATATCTCGACTAGCTGAGTCGATCTAGACATGTCTGTCCGTCTGTCCATTATAATTTGTAAACACGACACAGGCCACAGTTATAGACCAATCTTCATGAAATTTTGCATGTAGGATGGATTCTGGCCAATAAAGACCCCTATTGTTTTTGGAAAAATTTGGTTATTATTTAGGGGATGAAATGGACCAAAAACTTTATTTTTGTCGGTTTTTGTGGTCGCTCCAGAGGCCGCAATTATGACCCAAACATCTCGAATTTTACCATGGAGAAGGAGATTGGTCCAAAGAACAAGCATGCCTGTTTTGACAATGATCGGTCAATATTTAGCGGGTCAAATGGATCCTGACTTTTGTATGAAAAATTAGAAAATTTGTATTCTATAGCTTATATATTTACCCCTGAAGGATATAGATAGTGGATAGTATATTCAAGGGGAGTGGTTGACCTTTAAATTGATACCAATTATATGGTCGTATGTACTCGGATGTGGAAGTTACACGTAAATATTTGCAGGTGCTTACGTACTGAGATATTACTTAGTAACCCATTACCGCACTGGAGGACGGAAATATAGAGCTGATCGCTATGAAATGTTCCAAGTGGCCAAGGACAACGACTATAATTTTCGGTGATGATCAGATAATAATTTTGGGATGAAGTGGACCCAAAACTTTTTTCGAGTCGATCTATAGGCCACAATTATAAACCGAACATCTTAACACAAACCACGGTCAAGGGAATCTGGACAAGTAATTAGAAGGACTGTACTGAATATTAGTAATATTCGGAAAATATTTCAGTATAAGGAAGAGGTGCTTTTGACCTCTAATCGGGCAAGAGGGTGCAACTATCACGAAATTTTGCCAGGCTCGTAATAGTTGTGTAGGGTATAAGCGACTATACTGCTAAGTTCACTAGTTAAAGAATATTTTTGATGGCCTCAAAAAAGTTTAAAATAACTGTCTTAGAAGGAAAATAAAAAATAACTAAAAAACATGTTTAAACTTTCTACATACACACATACTTTATTTTAACTATTCATACTTATGTACAACAAAATAAATTGCAATGCCACTCTCATGTTAAGTAATTTTTTGATTTATTACATAAATATTTAACAACAAAAATGTTTTATGTCTGGCATGTTCTTGTATTCCCTTTATAGCTTTCCAGCGTGTGTCCTGTACCTCTTCTTCTGTGATATCATATTTATCCACCACTTGCCCTACTCAGATATGCGGAGTTATCTGGAAGCCTACAAAAATGAAAATTTATTATTTCAAAGAATTTTACATTTAAATTTAAAAACTATGTAGTGCGTATGTAATATGTAGAAAAAATATATGCGAACAAAAAAATTGAGGTCAGTGTGTGTGGACAAGCAAAAAAGAGGAAAACGGAAGAAAAATTCTTTCAAATAGAAAATCGATTTTTTTATTAATATTCTTAAAACAATCCACGCCGCTTAATAAAATCCACACCACTACTAGACCCTGAAAAAATATTCCTTAAAAAGTCCTCGCCTGTAAAAAATCTTCTCATCTATTAGAACTTAGAAAAATGTTTTTAAAAACATCCACGCCTCTATTGGACCTTGGAAAATATACTTTAAAAATCCACACCATGTTTTAGTTTTTGCTGTCCCACTTTTGTCTATCATTGACCCAATATTCAATACTCATGTATCTGTGTCTTCAGTGGGTATTTCTGATTGTTTGTTGACCATGACACACACACCATCAACAAAAATTTTTCCTTAATACCGTAAACATTGGAAACTTTAAAAATGCAAGGACATCGGCTTTACACCTTAATTTTCCGTACTAGCGAACGCTGGAAGCAAAAACGACAAACTGATACTCCCAAAGCAAGCCACCAGGACACACACCAACCACCAACTATCAC
>NW_026873077.1:0-14221 GCF_032173495.1 Musca vetustissima | reverse complement strand
TGATATCGTATTACTATTAATAATAAACACACACAATTGAGATGATAACGAAAGCCATAAAATTTTTAAACAATAAAATTAAAGCTTATATTTAGGGAAATTTTGTACGTCTTTAAAAATATGTGCTCACATGAAACACATACATTACATATATATAACATAAAAAACGTATAGACATTGTTTGTGTATAGTTTTATATTATTTTGTTGCCTACTTTTGGGTATTCAAATATAAAACTAACTAGAAATTAGGCAAATTGTTCCGCATCAATTAATTTCAAGCCATAAATATCACTGGGGATATACAAGAAAAACACATAGTTTCTCATGATAGCATACAGTTCCATGAGCTAGGATGTAGTATAATGTATAATACCCACATGAAAAAAGCCATTATTGTAGCATAATTTTAGGTTCTAATTGAAATTATAATAAAATATATGCTCAACTATATTTAAACTATGATTTAAACTAATATATAAATACAATTAAATGAACCAAAAAAAGGGAAGCTTATATAGATTTATGTTATTATTGCTTGCAAAATATGTTTTGAAATCCACGCCTTAATTAACACTGGGGAAAAAACTTTAAAAATCCAAGCAACATTTTTAAAATAATAAAAATTCAGTAGTGTTGGCGGGTTATTTGGGATACCATTTGTATTTTGTTTTTGCAAAATAGTCAGGCTTAATCCCAGTTTGTTGTTTTTATAAAAAACAACTATTTATTAGTGGGGAATGTATGGCATTGTCCGCCGAGGGGTAAGGCAGGGAAGACTGTAGTTTCGGATCTCGCCACTGATCCTCATCAGTTCCCTTAGTTTTTTGTTGGGATATTCTCCCCAGAAGCTATTAATAGCTTCTTTACAAAAAACCTTTCAAACCCAAATGTCTCTTGTGACAATTCCAAGTTCTTACGTTACCAGCGATACGACCCTAATGAGAAGTTCGTACTGTTTGGTTTATTGCTTTAACTAGCAATACCAACAACAACGTTATGTGCATTCGTCACAAAGTGACGACACATAGCAGTGGGAAATGTATTGTAGTTGTCTGTAAATGCCTTGTTGACCACGAAGTCAGGCGCCAACGAAACGAACTTCTCATTGGGGTCGTATCGCTGGTAACGTAAGAACTTCGAATTGTCACAAGAGACATTTGGGTTTGAAAGGTTTTTTGTAAAGAAGCTATTAATAGCTTCTGGGGAGAATATCCCAACAAAAAACTAAGGGAACTGATGAGGATCAGTGGCGAGATCCGAAACTATAGTCTTCCCTGCCTTACCCCTCGGCGGACAATGCCATACATTCCCCACTAATAAATAGTTGTTTTTTATAAAAACAACAAACTGGGATTAAGCCTGACTATTTTGCAAAAACAATAATAAAAATTCTAGGCTTACATTGGTCATTGGTAAAAATTATTTAAATTATTTATTTATTATTTTTCAAAATTTATCGGTCCTAGGAAAAAAACTTAAAAATCACAAAGCTTCTGTTGGTTATTTTTCAAATATTTTGGATTTTTTGGGCCTTGAAGCAAAAAACTTCAGCCTCACATTGATTCATGGAAATGTGTTTTTAAAATGTCCAGGTCATAGTTTTTTTATTATGGTAAGCTCATTCGGTCATTGAGTAACATAAAACAAAACCAGTAAGGAAAGTAGTAAAGTCGGACTGGGCCGACTTTGAGTATATTCTACATATTTATCCTTACAGACGTCGCCACTTCGAAGGAACATAGACATGAAATTGAATAGACATGAACTTGAATGAATTAATATGCGATCTTTATCTATAAGTAAATCGACTAACATCAATTCCAACACATGAATTCCATTCTGTCACCTATTCCATACTTTAAAGGAAAATTTACACACGATATTTGGTATGCTTCACTGTTTAAAATGTATCAATCAGGCACCCTTTGATTATTTGGTGTACAATCAACTTGAATGGGTCGAAACTATATAAATGGAAGATATGCTATATCTAAATCTGAACAAAATTGTGTGCCGGTTGGCCAATCTTTGGGTCTTTAATGCACAATTTAAATTAAATCGGTTGAATATATATATATTGGAGCTATATCTAAATCTGAACCGATTTTTACGAATCTCAACACACATCATTCTGGACCTAATCCAGTATCCTATGCTAAATTTCGTGCAAATCAAATGATATGCAGGGACTTTGGAGCCCCATTTACCTTAGATCCGACGGAAATATATATGGGAGCTATATATAAATCTGACCCGATTTGCTCGAAACATGGCACACGTCATTCTAGTTTTAATTCAGTACTCTATGCAACATTTCGTGCAAATCGAAAGATATATAAGGACTTTGGTGCACCATTTACCTAAAATCGCACAAACTGTATATTGGAGCTATATCTAAATCTGACCCGATTTTTATGAAACTTAGCACACATCATTCTGGACCTAATTCAGTACTCTGTGACAAATTTCGTTCCAATCGAAAGATATATAGGGACTTTGGTGCACCATTTACCTCAATTCGGACGAAACTATATATGGCAGCTATATCTAAATCTGAGCCGATTTCTACGAAACTTTACACACATCATTCCAGGCCTAATTCATAACGCTGTGCCAAATTTCGTGCAAATCGAAAGATATATGGGACTTTGGTGCACCATTTACCTTAAATCGGACGAAAATATATATTTGAGCTATATCTAAATCTGAACCGATTTTCATAAAACTTAACACACATCATTCTAGACCTAATTCATCACGCTGTGGCAAATTTCTTGCAAATGGAAAGATATATAGGGACTTTGGTGCACCATTTACCTTAAATCGGACGAAAATATATATTTGAGCTATACTTAAATCTGAACCGATTTTTTCCAATTTCAATAGGGTTCGTCCTTGGGCCAAATAAATGAGCTGTGCCAAATTTCATCCAAATCGGATCATAAATGCGACCTGTACTTTGTTTACAATTTAACACATGCATATATCGACTCAGAATGTGATTCTATGCATATTCTCAAAAGGAACTATGGGTCTATCTCGTTTCCTTTTGCCTGTTACAAACATATGCACAAAGACATAATACCGTGTACCACAGTGTGGTGAAGGGTATAAACACAACATCTAATCTATAATAATTCTGGCAATGTTTTTGATATGCAATGAATTTCGATAAGTTTTCATTACCTAATACTAAAACAAATGCCATGTTATTGCCTTCAGCCTAAAAGTATGCACCACAATTTCCAAGAATATAATTTTTTGGGAATTAGTTGCAAAGCCTTTAAATGTCAAATGGAAATTTATTGCTACAAATTAATTTTACAAAAGTAAGAAATCTAATCTAAATTTGTTAGGGTTTAAAAACCAATTAGAATAAAATCTAAAATTGAGACTCAAAAGAAATACTCGAATTCAATTATTAACGATTTATCAATTGGCCTAAATTGCAAATGACAACAACAACAATTACTAAAAAGACCTATCGTTTCAGGCCATACAACAACTACTACACGTGCTATTGGCAATTGTCTTTTAGGGTGGTGCTTTACTTTCTGTTTCTGTAGTTAATGCCTTAAGTTATGCTATCAATTTCATAGCAAATAAGCTAACCTTAAATTATACTAACATAAAAACATATACATGCATACATAGATATGTATGTGTGGCATACATATATGTATATATCTTGTATACATATATACATTTAATTGGGTGTGCTAACACGTGTCCTTATCACCAAGGCAGAAACTCCTTTATTTAAGCAACAGAAAAAAATAAGAAAACGAGAAAACATTAACTACCAACACAGTTACATTTCCTTGAAAAGTTTACTTAGAACTTAAAGCAATTTGATTGTGTTCTTGCTTGCTAGCTTTTTCGTTTAGCATTTTTTTATGTCTTAAAAGCTCTGTTTATTTGTCGACGTATTTACTTGGCTATAAACATTTCAAAGAAGGATTATTAAAAGATTTAATTTTTTAAGAAAAAGGGATCTTTGAAATTTTGAAGGAGTTACCATGTGCAAGATTAAATGTGATTTCTGTCTGCTACTGTAGGGAATAAATTGTTGCTTTGTTGGTACTTCATAATTTTGTGAGAGGATTTCAAGCGAAGCAGGAAACCCCTGAGACATTTCAAAATTATATTCATAAAAAACCAGTCCGCCCTGACGCCTAAACATATGCTATAAGAAAAAACGTGTTGACAAGTAATCCTGGAAAGGCATGCGAGATTATGGGTTATTTTGGGAAATGGCTTTGCTAAGCACGTTTACAAAATTTAATGGGATATTCGGCTGGGATTAGAAGGCTTCAATATGTAAATTTTCTCATTAAACCCTTTTTAAAGGCAATAAATACATCAGCAAAAATTCTGGGCGTAAATTAATCGTAAGGTAAATGAACTTACTTTAGAGAAAATGGAAAATATGTTAATTGTTATAGAAGATGCACAATCCTTTAAACATTCGTATCGCTTATTTTTTCCTTGTTTAGAAATAGCAAGAAAGCTGTCGAAATAACAATAAACTTCGGAAAAATATTTTTAAAGTAATGAAAATAAAACCATAAAACCTTCACCACTTTGTATATATTCTACATATGTATCCTAACAGACGACGCATTTTTGAAGGAACATTGATATGAAATTGAACGAATTTAAATATGTGATCTTTATCTACATCTAAACCGACTAACATAAATCCCTACACATGTCATTCTGCAACCTCTACTAAATTTTCTATGTCGATTTAAAGCAAACTTGACACAAGCTATTTGGTATGCCCACGGTTTAAAATTTAATCTCAATCAGATATCCATTGATTACTTGGTGTACAGTTAACATGAATAGGTCGAAATTATATATGGAAGCTATGCTATATCTATATTTGAACCGATTTCAAAGAAACTTGCCAGAGATTAATTTATATTAACTTCAGTACGTTGTGTCAATCGGCCTAGCTATGGATCTTTAGTGCACCATTTACTTAATATCGAACGAAAATATATATATGAGATATACGTAAATCTGGACCGATTATCACGAAACTTAGCTTATATCATTATAGAATTAATTCAGTATACTATACAAAAATTCGTGCAAATCGAAAGATATATAGGGAGTTTGATGCACAAATTACCTTAAATCGGACGAAAATATATATGGGAGCTATATCTAAATCTGGACCGATTTTCATGAAACTTAGCACACATCATTTAAGACTTAATTCAGTTCGCTATGCCAAATTTCGTGCAAATCGAAAGATATATAGGGACTTTAGTGTACCACTTACATAAGATTAGACGAAACTATGTATGGGAGCTATACCTAAATCTGAACCGATTTTCAGGATACTTAACATACGTCATTTTAGACTTAATTCAGTAGGCGATACCAAATTTCGTGTAAATCGAAAAATATATAGGGAGTTTGTTGCATCATTATACCCTACACAACTATGTTGTCAGGATATTATAGCTTTGTGTAGCCCCAAAATTTGTAACGCCGCGAAATATTGGTCCTAAACCCACCTTTAAGTATACCGATCGTCATATCCCGACTAGCTGAGTCGATCTAGACATGTGTGTCCGTCCGTCCGTCCGTCTGTCCATTATAATTTGTAAACACGATGCAGGTCACAGTTATGGACAATCTTTACGAAATTTTGCATGTAGGATGGGTTCTGGCCAATGAAGACCCCTATTGTTTTTGGGAAAGATCGGTTAATATTTAGGGGATGAAATGGACCAAATACTAAATTTTTGTCGGTTTTTCTGGTCGCTCCAGAGGCCGCAATTATGGCCCAAACGCCGCGAATTTTTGAATGGAGAAGGGGATCGGGCCAAAGAATAAGCATGCCTGTTTTGATGAAGATCGGTCAATATTTAGCGGATCAAATGGACCCTGACTTTTGTGTGAAAAATGAAAAAATTGTATTCTATAGCGTATATATTTACCCCTGAATGACATAGACCCGAGAAATTGATATTATATCCAAGAGGAGTGGTTGATCTTTTAATTGATACCAATTGTATTGTCGTAGGTAATCGGATGAGGGAGTTACACTTAAAATTTACATGTGCTTACGTATTCAGACATTATTTAATAACCTATTACCACACTGGAGGGCGGAAATATAGCGCGGATCGCTTGGAAATGTTCCACGAGGTTCCAGTTATGGTCAAGGACAACGCCTAAAATGTTAGGTGATGATCAGATAATAATTTTTCGGATGAAGTGGACCGAAAACTTAATTATTTGTACTTTTCGAGTCGAAAGCCGAACATCACAACACAACTCACGGTGAAGGGAATCTGGACAAGTATGTAGAGGGGCTGTGCTGATTATTAGTAACATTTGCTGACCACTAGCCAGTCAAAAGTGCGGAAATATCGCGAAATATTGCCCAATCTCAGAATATAGAACCACAGTAAGTTAGATTTTCATGGAAGTTGTGTAGGGTATCGTATGGTCGGCCCCGTCCGATTATACTGCTCCGCTCACTGGTTTTAAAAATGTACCTTTCAGTGTGTCCTTAAAGCTTCGTCCCTGGAAAATGTGCTTAAAAAAAAAATCCACGAAAACTTTCTTCCTTGTAAAAAATATTTTAAAATCAGTGAGCGAGCAGTATAGTCGGACGGGGCCGACCTGGAGATGGGCAGTGGGTAAATACTCAAAGGGTAAATACCCGGTAAATTGGGTAAAAACCCATGTGTGGGTATTTATTTGGGTATTTACTATATTGAATTGGACATCTTACACACTATTTCCGAGTTTCTGTTATCAAATCAATTTAGAATGAATAGTTTTACGATACTTTAAAGACGTGGGTAAATACTTGGGTAAATGCCCGAGTTTTTACCCAAAAATTGGGCATAAACTCATTAACTGCCGAACCACTTGACATATGCGGCCAAAATTTTGCACACATGTTTTTGATGTCAAAGCAGATATAAAAATCCAAAATGGTCCCTGGGTCCAAGTTTTGATATAGCCCCCATATAACCGTATCTTCTAATTTAAGGTATTTTTGTCTATTACACACATTTTACAAAAATTTATGCACGTAGGTCCACGTTTACTGGTAGCCCCCATACAAAGGTACCCCTATTTTGAGTATTTACCCAAAAATTGGGTATAAACTCAAAATTTTTGCATACATATTTTTAATGTCAAAGCAAATATAGAAGTCCAAAATGGGGTCCCGGGGTCCAAGTTTTGATATAGCCCCCATATAACCGTATCTCCCGATTTAAGGTATTTTTTGTCTATTACACACATTTTACAACCAACTTGGCTGTAATTTGGCACAGAGTGTACTTTTTGGGTACCAAATGTCCATGCAAAAATTTATTTTTTTTACACAACTACCACGGCTACCATAGACTATCTTTCTGCGGATGTTTATTTCGACCCTTGGCAATATTTCGTGATATTTGCACCATCTTGCCCGATTAGAGGCAGAGATGCTGCCTTACACTAACATATTTTCCAAATACTAATAATATTCAGTACAGCCCTTTTAATTGCTTGTCCAGATTCCCCTCTTCGTGGGTTGTGTTGTGATCTGCGGTTTATAACAGTGGCCTTTAGATCGACTCGAAAAAAACACAATAAATTAAGTTTTGGTATTTTTCATTCCAAAATTATTATCTGATCATCACCGAAAATTATAAGCGTTGTCTTTAAGCATAACTGGAACCTCATGGAACATTTCCAAGCGGTCAGCTTTATATTTCAGCCTTCTATTGTGGTAATGCGTTACTAAATAATATCTGAATACGTAGACAGCTGTAAATATTTAATTGCAACTCCCACATCTGAGCACATCCGACAATATAATTGGTATCAATTTAAAGGTCAACCACTCCTCTCGGATATACTAACAACTTCTCGGGTCTATGTCCTTCAGGAGTAAATATATCGCTATAGAATACAAATGTTGTCATTTCTCACATAAAAGTCAGAGTCCATTTGACCCGCTAAATATTTACCGATCTTTATCAAACAGTCATGCTTATTCTTTGACCCGATCCCTTTCTCCATGTAAACATTCGAGATGTTTGGGCCATAATTGCGACCTCTGGAACGACCCGAAAAACCGACAAAAATTAAGTATTTGGTCCATTTCATCCCCTAAATATTGACTGATCTTTACCAAAAACAATAGGGATGTTCATTGGCCAGAACCCATCCTATATGCAAAATTTCGCGAAGATTGGTCCATAACTGTGGCCTGTATCGTGTTTACAATTTATAATGGACAGACGGACGGACGGACACACATGTCTAGATTGACTCAGCTAGTCGAGATATGATGATCGGTATACTTAAAGGTGGGTCTAGGACCAATATTTCGCGGCGTTACAAACTTTTGGGGCTGCACAAAATTATAATACCCTGACAACATAGTTGTGTAGGGTATAAAGATGCAACGCTTATATTTTGATGGAATCCATGCCTATGTTGGTCCATGGAAAACCATTTAAAAATGTTGATCCATGGAAAAATATTTTTAAAAAATCCTCACATTTCTTGGTCCTTGTGAAAAATATTTTTGAAAAAAAAAACATTTTAAAAAATTCTCACTGTGTTTTTCCTTGGGAAAAATATTTTTGAAAAATTACACTTTGAAGTCCCTTAAAAAATATTTAAAAAAAATCCACGTGAAGAAATATTTTTAAAAACATCCACGTCTATTTGCAGTCATTGAAAAATAATATATAAAAAATCCCCATCTATGTTGACTCTAGAATAAATATTTTTGAAAAATCCATGCCTATGTTCATCCTTACAAAACTTATTCTTAAAAAATCCACGTCCGTAAAATTTATTTTTGAATAATCCATGATTGAGCTGGTCCGTGGAAGAAAATAAGAAATTAAAATAAAGTTGGTCTTAGAAAAAATCTTCAGCAATATCCACAATTATTTTTATCATAAAAAATATCCCTAACAAAAACTTAAAAAACATGCTTCATAAGGTCTTTAGATATTCTTTAAATGCACATTTTAGTTGTTCATAAAATAAATATTTATAAAATTCGCACTTATAATGGTGCTTAAAAGGGCTTTTAGAATGCAACTATTCCTCCAAAATCTATTCTTCAAAATTATGTATTAACTAGTCTAAAATTATTGAATATTTTTAGGCTGTATATAATATGCTGCAAATGAATGATAGGATGAAAAAATATGTATGTGTAAATTGACTCTTTTGATGTAATTCATCCACATTTCACTGCATTTCAATTGAAATAGGACCTTGCCTTTTCATTATAGTACATCCCAACACCATTTGAATACATCACATACATCGTCCATGCATAGGTACTCAAAAAATCTCGTATACTTCAATTTTTGCTGTGGTCTTGAATTGTCTGCCTGATGTTTCTGGTTTCAAATTTAACAACAATGAAATTAGGAGTGATGTTGGTTTGACATTGAATTGGCCATGAATTTGTGACGAGTCTGTGTCAAATACATAGCAAAGTTTTCAAAATCGTTTTAACAAAATCCCAAAAAAAAAAAAACACGTTACGTTAAGTAAAGTCTACTTTTAGGGTGTGTTTAAATTACATTTTAAACACCATAATATCTATAAATAAAAAAATATTTGTGTTTGGGGTTTCAGCTTAAAACGGGGCTACAAAATGTTCTTTAAATAGAATTAAATAAGTAAGGGCAGATGAATTTAAAATCCTTTAAAGTTTTTACAATTTGTATACAATTTTCAATGGGGGTTATGGAGAAGAAATATGTATAAATATATATCAACGAAAATGTGTATAAATTATATGCACAGCAATAGTAGATGATAACAAAAACCAAACTAAAATTTAAAAAATAATTTTAAAGCCTATTTTTAGGGGATATATTTTCTGTCTTCAATAAATTTTTCATAACAATTTTAAACCCTACACAACTATGTTGTCAGGGTATTATAGCTTTGTGCAGCCCCAAGAGTTTGTAACGCCGCAAAATATTGGTCCTAGACCCACCTTTAAGTATACCAATCGTCATATCTCGACTAGCTGAGTCGATTTAGACATGTGTGTCCGTCCGTCTGTCCATTATAATTTTTAAACACGATACAGGCCACAGTCATGGACCAATCTTCACGAAATTTTGCATATAGGATGGGTTCTGGCCAATGAAGACCCCTATTGTTTTTGATAAAGATCGGTTAATATATAGGGGATGAAATGGACCAAATTTTTTTTTGTCTGGTTGCTCCAGGGGCCGCAGTTATGACCCAAACATCGTGAGTTTTTACATAGAGAAGGGGATCGGGCAAAGGATAAGCATGCCTGTTTTGATAAGGATCGGTCAATATTTAGAGGGTCAAATGGACCCTGACTTTTGTGTGAAAAATTACAAAATTTGTATTCTTTAGCGTATAGATTTACCTGAGAAGGACATAGACCCGAAGAAGGACATGGTATATCCAAGGGCAGTGGTTGATCTTTAAATTGATACCAATTATATGGTCGTATGTACTCAGATGTGGGAGTTACACTCAAATATTTACAGGTGCTTATGAATTCAGATATTATTTAGTAAACCTTTACCACATTAGAGGGCGGAAATATAGCACTGATCGCTTTAAAATGTTCCATGAAGTTCCAGTTATGGTCAAAGATAACGCCTACAATTTTCGTGACGATCAGATAATTATATTGTGATGAAGTGGATCGAAAACTTATTTTTTGTGTTTTTCGAGTCGATCCATAGGCTCCAATGGGAATAAGAAGATCACAAAACAAGGTAAGGGAATCTGGACAAGTAATAAGAAGGGCTGTACTGAATATTAGTAATAATTGTCGGCCTCTAGTTGGTTCAGATGGTTCAAATATCGCGAAATATTGCCCAAGCTCAGAATATAGGTCCACAGAAAGTTAGTTTTTCCTGAAAGTTGTGTAGGGTATCATATGGTCGGCCCCGTCCGACTTTACTACTCCGCTCACTGGTTATTTTTAAGAAAGAGATTAAATAAAAATAAAATTACATACATAACATAACATACTTTTAGGTATTCAAACATCAAGCTAACTAAGTTTAAGTTTAAGTTTATATTTATTGAGTCTTTTTTTAAACAATGTTAATATATAAATAAGATACATAATATGAAGGACTTATGACTATAATGTATTATCGTAATGCAGTGACAGACATTACAGCACCTAGCTTTTACATGAAATGAGACATAAGATGTGGGTATACATCAGTTAAAGTTACGTACATCCTTATCAAGCTAACTAAAAATTAGGCAAATTGTTTCGTATCAGTTAACTTCAAACCATAAATATCACAGGGGATATAATACAAATACATTGTTTCATACAGTGCTACGGTGTTGAATAATGTATATCCAAAACATAATACCCAAATGAACGTAGCCATTATTTGTAGCATAATTTTAGGCACTAATTGCAACTACGATTATAAATATTCTCAATTATTTTTTCTTTTTATTTTTTGGTTTAAAATGTATTTCCAAGCTCAATTTGTGTGACTAGTATTGTTTGAATTTATTTTGAGGGCATTGTATTGGTAATAAGGTTGATGTTGAGACGTTGAGGAGCTGAATCTGTTGTAATGTTTGGACTTTTTGAAGAGACTATGAATTAGAGTTATAGACGTGAAAACAAATTGAAACAAAAGGGATAGAGTCGCAACTAATTCACTTTTAAGTTCATGAACATGATTTTCTAAATCGAGGCATTGGTTTTTAGCCTCTTCAACCTTTGCCTGCAATAACTGCTTTGTTATTGGAGCAGCTTCTAATTTCTTCAACGTAATTCCGCCACGCCACGCTTTTTTTCTTCTAGTTCTTCCTTATAGCCTATATATAGCACATTGGTCACAAGTTTCGATGACATAAGCTTTCGTCGCTCCTCCTTCTCCAATGACGATTGAAGACTGGCAATTTACGCTTGGCTTGGCCCAAAACCCTCCTGCCATATTTGATTTCTTCTCCAATATCTCCATCCACCGCATATCCACAGTCGTATACAGACTATCGATAATATTTACGAACCTGTCAATATTCGCTAGTAGAGCCCTATCTCTATACCACATGTGGTAATAGAAAACTCCTATCTTATTTTATAAATACTAACATTAGAAATTAAAAATCTTTTTTTCTTAAGTGGACTGTATATAAAAATATATCCCTGTTTAACTTTAAATTTTCTTTCTCTTTCACAAGAGACCCACAGGAAGACATTAACTATCTTTATTATATAAAAAACAACGGTCTAGACTACTACGTGAACACTATAAAAATGGGCAAAACAATTGGAAAAATGACATTCACATGCCGAAAATAAGACAGAACCTTTATTTATTTGTTGCGGAATTTGGTTTAATTACCACAGGTCCATGGCAATTAAACCAAAGTTGGTATTTTATATCACTTCTGTTTGAGTTACATATATGAATTGAATTAGATATAGACTTAACCCTTTCAGTGTCAAAAAAAATTTTTGTCGGAATATAAATCTAAAATTTTGCGTTGAAAACCATATAAAGACATAGAGTTTAGAAAAAATAGCAATTTTCATTTTAACCCTCGGACAGTTTCGTCTGTCGTTCAGCAAAAACAAAAACATCAATTGTAATGGTACATAGGATAACCGAAAAATCGCAAAGAAAGAGAGAACTTTTAAATGTCGAATATATTCGACAAAAATACTGAAAGGGTTAAATTAATTTTCCATGGTTCACTAGAGCGTATGATTTGTGTCACAACGTATACGCACTTTTGAAATAATCCACATATTCATGTCGGTAAGTTTGACAGCGTCAACTATTTTTATAACTTCCATCCTGAAGTTCTGTGAATACCTCCTGAATTCACAAGATTTTCACAGAACTTAATTATGGAAGTTATGAAAATAGTTGGCGCTGTCAAACTTTCGACATAAATATGTGTATTTCAAAAGTGCGTAATAATAGCGATGTGCTGGTAATAAAATGTGAGTTTATCCCTTTCGGATTTATGCACTTAGGCCAGCAGTTTTTTTTCAGATATATTTTAGATATTTATTTTACCTCCTCTGTCGCAGCAGAGAAAAAAAATCAGCGTGAACCAAGTCCGTATGATATTGTGGCAAAAACTCATGATACGCCACGTCATTGCCGTCAAAGAAAACAGTGAGCGAAAGCTTTACCTTCGACCGAACTTATTTCCAGTCTTGGCTCTTAAGTATGCTTCCATTGGAATGAAAAGGCTGTTGTTTCAATGGTATAGCCATACACCTATAATTCCTTACCAGTTATGACCTTTTTGAGGTAATCTGGATCGACAATGTCCAGCAGCTCCCGATCGTTGTAGCTTGGCATGAGCCGAATTATATGTCAATATCGTCAGCAACCTCTCTGATAACTGTTCGAAAAATCAACCAAAATCATTTTCTTCAATGTTTCCTCTCGGATTTCCTTAAAACGGAAAGAATAATAGTAGACCCTCCAACAGTTACAATGACTTTATTAAACCAAACTTTATACTGTGACTTTGATCCGTTTTTCGAATAATAAAAACAGAAGAGATGAGAAAAACGGATATTGTAAAAATTTCAATATGGGCAATGTTTAGATTCAAACACAATTATAGAATTTCATAGTTTAAGTGTAATGTGAAAAATTTCTTATAAAAGAATCTAATTATGGTAGAGCTACTTTCAAGGTTTCGTAGAATATATAACTTCTTACTAGACTTATACTAATCATTAGCAAGGGTTTATAGAATTTCCACGTTTTGAATTATATAGACAAAACTTGGAAATATTTGGAATTTGTATGCTTCCACTCACACATATTTAAAAATAAATTCTAATTGAAACATAACTACATTCAAGGTTGCTTATAACTACATATCAACGCTTATACGTTTTATAACACCGCAGTACAAAATTGTCTTTAAAATGGATCTTTCAATGGTGCGTATAACTAATGTTAATACGTATACGCGCTGCATTTTTATTTCGATTTTCGATTTGAAATACATTCTTTATAATGCGAATTATCTAAAAAATTATTAATTTGTATAGGTTTATGTTTAGATATTCAGCACCTCTCCCAGGATACTTTATATCATAAAAGATATCATATATAAGAATATTTTCAAAATATGTTTAAAAAAATTTATATTTCAAAGGCACCTTCAAGAAAATCGTATATTATAAAATACTCTTATATTCATCTCATTTGAAATTA
>NW_026873076.1:0-14116 GCF_032173495.1 Musca vetustissima | reverse complement strand
GGAAATATCAGAGTTATAGGCGTAGATTTTTAAAAAAATATTTTCACATGAAATATCAGAGTTGTAGGCGTGAATTTTTAAAGAATATATTCCCAAGAAATATCAGAGTTATAGGCGTGGATTTTTAAAAAAATACTTTCACAAGAAATATCAGAGTTATAGGCGTGGATTTTTAAAGAATATTTTTGGAGGGACCATGTCAGTTATAGGCGTGGATTTTTAAAGAATATTTTTGGAGGGACCATGTCAGTTATAGGCGTGGATTTTTTAAAGAATATTTTTGGAGGCACCATGTCAGTTATAGGCGTGGATTTTTAAAGAAAAAATTTTCACAAGAAATATCAGAGTTATAGGCGTGGATTTTTAAAGAATATTTTCACAAGAAATATCAGAGTTATAGGCGTGGATTTTTAAAGAATATTTTCACAAGAAATATCAGAGTTATAGGCGTGGATTTTTAAAAAATAAATCCTCATATTCACAAGAAATATGAGGATTATAGGCGTGGATTTTTAAAAAATAAATCCTCATATTCACAAGAAATATGAGGATTATAGGCGTGGATTTTTAAAAAAATATTTTCACAAGAAATATGAGGATTATAGGCGTGGATTTTTAAAAAAATATTTTCACAAGAAATATGAGGATTATAGGCGTGGATTTTTAAAAAAATATTTTCACAAGAAATATGAGGATTATAGGCGTGGATTTTTAAAAAAATATTTTCACAAGAAATATGAGGATTATAGGCGTGGATTTTTAAAAAAAATATTTTCACAAGAAATATGAGGATTATAGGCGTGGATTTTTAAAAAAATATTTTCACAAGAAATATGAGGATTATAGGCGTGGATTTTTAAAAAAATATTTTCACAAGAAATATGAGGATTATAGGCGTGGATTTTTAAAAAAATATTTTCACAAGAAATATGAGGATTATAGGCGTGGATTTTTAAAAAAATATTTTCACAAGAAATATGAGGATTATAGGCGTGGATTTTTAAAAAAAATATTTTCACAAGAAATATCAGAGTTATAGGCGTGGATTTTTAAAAAAATATTTTCACAACAAATATCAGAGTTATAGGCGTGGATTTTTAAAAAAATATTTTCACAACAAATATCAGAGTTATAGGCGTGGATTTTTAAAAAAATATTTTCACAAGAAATATGAGGATTATAGGCGTGGATTTTTAAAAAAATATTTTCACAAGAAATATGAGGATTATAGGCGTGGATTTTTAAAAAAAATATTTTCACAAGAAATATGAGGATTATAGGCGTGGATTTTTAAAAAAATATTTTCACAAGAAATATGAGGATTATAGGCGTGGATTTTTAAAAAAATATTTTCACAAGAAATATGAGGATTATAGGCGTGGATTTTTAAAAAAATATTTTCACAAGAAATATGAGGATTATAGGCGTGGATTTTTAAAAAAATATTTTCACAACAAATATCAGAGTTATAGGCGTGGATTTTTAAAAAAATATATGGATTTAAAAAAAAATATTTTTACAAGAAATATGAGGATTATAGGCATGGATTTTTTAAAAAAATATTTTCACAAGAAATATGAGGATTATAGGCGTGGATTTTTAAAAAAATATTATCAACACAAATATCGGAGATATAGGAGAGGATTTTTAAAAAAATAATTTCACAAGAAATGTCAGAGTTATAGGCGTGGATTTTTAAAGAATATTTTCACAACAAATATCAGAGTTATAGGTGTGGATTTTTTAAGAATATTTTCACAAGAAATATCAGAGTTATAGGCGTGGATTTTTAAAGAATATTTTCACAAGAAATATCAGATTTATGGGCGTGGATTTTTAAAGAATATTTTCACAAGAAATATCAGAGTTATAGGCGTGGATTTTTAAAGAATATTTTCACAAGAAATATCAGAGTTATAGGCGTGGATTTTTAAAGAATATTTTCACAAGAAATATCAGAGTTATAGGCGTGGATTTTTAAAGAATATTTTCACAAGAAATATCAGAGTTATAGGCGTGGATTTTTAAAGAATATTTTCACAAGAAATATCAGAGTTATCGGCTTAGATTTTTAAAGAATATTTTCACAAGAAATATCAGAGTTATAGGCGTGGATTTTTAAAGAATATTTTCACAAGAAATATCAGAGTTATAGGCGTGGATTTTTAAAGAATATTTTCACAAGAAATATCAGAGCTATGGGCGTGGGTTTTTAAAGAATATTTTCACAAGAAATATCAGAGTTATGGGCGTGGGTTTTTAAATCAATATTTTCACAAGAAATATCAGAGTTATGGGCGTGGGTTTTTAAATCAATATTTTCACAAGAAATCAATTTGAGTGTCTGCAAAGTTCTTACCATTATCCACATCCCACGAGTCCACACTGTATCCATTAATGTTTATGTTCTGTCTGTCGCATTTTAGCATTTGCCATAAATGTCAAAATGTTAAAGTTATTATGATTATTTTGAGGTTTGTTCACTTAGGGCCTGTTGACCGAAAAGCGTTATAGAAAAAACAGAACGAAAACGAACTTTCCTACAAAAAAACAACAGCACAATACTCCATAGTACTCAAGTACTACCACATTGACCGACCATGTAAAAAGGCCATGCCAGCAGGAGTACGGGGTGGAAAACAAACCAATGAGTTTTGTTGAAGTTTTAAAATTTTATGGTTATGCATTTGTGGCAATTGCCGCATAGTCATAAGGCTAACCCGCTTTACAACAACAACGTATTATTCCAGGTCACCTTTTTAACATTCGATTTTTTTATTGTTTTAATAATTTCTATTTCGGTGTCACTCAGTTGTCAAAAAAATTATTATGCATTTTGTTGTTGTTGTTTTTCTGAAGGAATAACAAATAAACAAAAGCGTCAAAATTTCACTAGCGTAACATTTATTTGTGTGATCCATATCAGCTGAGTAACAAACAAATTAAAAGGGGCATGAGCCAAAAATACATATGTGTGTAGCTTGGGAAGAGGTTGTCTAAACTGTCATAAAGTTTGATTGTTCCAGGTATGAGCATGACAATGTAAAACCATATGAAAGTGATAATGTGTTCCACAATAAAGACAAAACATATGCAGATCATTATGATGCGGTTCGCCTAAATTTTATTGGGGATGACAAAATAGGGATAGGTTAGTAAAAGTGTTTAATGCATATATTATTGGTTGCTAATTGCTTACCAAAGTGTCAGTTAGGGGGAGAAGGTGTTGTTGTTAAAATTTATTTACATAATAAATATAATATTTCATATTAGACATACATACATAGGTACATATAAATGGTCGCCCTTCTGTTCCTGGAAATATAGAAATTAATATTCATCATTTAGAAAAAAAAATTATAATGAAATGAAAAAAAAATAACGTTTTATAGAGTTTAAATAAAGTTCTCTAAATGCCCTTAGAAAGTTTGGCTACATCTGTATTTTTGGAGGAAGCCTTCATTTCAGAAATGTCAAATTACATTTATGTGGAAATACCCAAAGTACCAATTATTTGGCATTTTAAGGATTTTTAAATAGAATTGTCTATAATTTCATATTTTAAGTTTTCATTGAGTATCAAATCTTCCTACTGAATATGATCATTATTGGCCCACATTTAGCGATAGCCACAATATGACAGTAACTCCCTAATTTTATTGTTATTTTATATTTATAAATTTAATTATAATTAAGGGATATATTTTTCCTCATTTCGATTTCGGAAACCCCCATGACCTGGTAACGATTTTTGTCACTTACGTTCGTAAAATTACCTTCATCTTTAAAATTAAGATCCAAATGTACCCGAAATTGCTAGAACTACAAGAAATGAATATATATTTCTTAAAAAAAAAACAAGTGGATACCCTCCACCACAGGTATACTGAAAGGTAGTTGAAAAAAAATATATATAAGTAAAATACCAAAAAGTGGGCCTGTACCGACAATTCGATCTAAAGGTGTAATCCACACCAAATACAAACTTCCGCGATTTTTAATGGGTATTTTTCCTAAAATCGGAAAACCCCAGACGTGGACCGATTTTGGTTACGCATAGTAGAGTGGTATATGTTTATAAATTACTCCAACTACTGCATTTTAGATTGAAAAGTTATATGAGGCTATGCCTAAAGGGGGACCAATAGTGATTACATAGTTAGAATTAGCGAATATTTGGGGTTATTATATGAGGGTTTCTAGTTTTTTTTTTTTTATCACGATATCCTTAGAAGGCGGAATGATTACAACAGATTACTATTTTTTCCATTTCGTTATAGAATTCCATACTTTGTAAGGTAAAAACTGACAATTTCGAGTAACGAACATCCACCATACTATGGCAGAATATGCCTATATAGGGACAACCCTAACAAACGGATCCACGCAGGCAGCTATTTTCATATAAAAAAGGGGATATATGGGGACTACCCATAAAAGGCGGCGAATTTTAAAAATATTTGATAGGGAGATTTGCTACCATGTACGACTACAAAAATACCAAATTACACCCTAAAATACCGAACATTGGAGGGTACCCTTATATTGGGGCTACCCGAAAACATGAACCTATATTTATAATTTTTGCGAATTTGATACCCAATAAGAACTCAAAGTACTAAGTAACAGCTAAATCAGTCGAAAAATACATTTAAAACCCCCAAAATACTGAAAATTGTGAACTACCAGGAAATTTGGTACCCAATAAGAACCAAGTGTACCAAATTTTTTACAAACTCCAATACGCGTTATTGTAGCTCCAATATTATACGTTGTGTACACATTCGTCCCAATCGAAAACACTTTAGTTATTTGGTACACCATTTAGATGAAATGTAAATATATATGAGGGCTATATCTACATCTGAACCCTGTACCACAGTGTGGTGAATGGTATAACAAGTATTTGTGGTTTCAAAAATCTCCTCGAAACCAGTAAGGAAAGTACAAAAGTCGGACGTGTCGACTATACGATACCCTTCACCACTTTGGATACATACAAGAGATGCTAACATATACAATACCAATACCTGTATAACATACTTGGAATCTTTGGAGGACCATTGATTTGGAACCGGGCGAAATATGCTATCTAGATAGATATTTGAACCAATTTAAAAAAAGAACTTCATACAAATACCATTCTGAAATCAAACGGGCAGACTTGGAATCTTTGTGTAGCATTAGTATGAAATCGCGTAAAATTATGTATGGGAGCTATATATAAACACATGGACCTAATAGAGCTACCGTTTTTGTTATCACTCTAAATTCAATTTAATACCCTCTGACAAATTTCGTGCAAATCGAAGAAACATAGGCCCTTCCATACCAAAAACCAGTAAGGAAAGTAGTAAAGTTGGACTGGATGATACCCTTCACCATTTTGGTTATATTATACATATGTATCCTTACAATTACATGTCAATTTTCCCTCGAAGGAACATACTCATACCTTTCTGCAACCTATGCTAAATTTAATTTTATTCGGCTGCGTACCATGGGACAAATTTATGGAAACCGATTTATAACAAAATTAATACACGCTAATGGGTACGCCGCACTGTTAAAAATTTAATCTCAATCAGACTCTCGTTCGAAATACATATGAAAGCTATGGCTTCATCCGCACCTATTTCAACAAAACGCAATAATGTCATTCAAGTCTCAATTTGATACGTTGTACAACATTTCGTGTTAATCGAAAAAAAAAATTGGAGTTTGGTGCACAATTTATGTAATATCGGACGAATATATATGTATATGTGGGAGCTATATCGAAATTTGAATCGATTTTCCCGCAACTTACCACTCATCATTCTAGACTCCATCTAAATCTGAACCGATCATCACGAAATTTAACACACATCGTTCTAGACTTATTCCAGTACGTTATGTCAAATTTCGTGCAAATCGAAGGATATATAGGGAATCGGACGAAAATATATATGGGAGTTATATCTAAATCTGAACCGATTTTTCGACTCACAAAGTGATTCTATGCATATTCTCAAAAGTAGAAGAAAAGTATTTGTATTTTCAACAAATGTATTTTTTCCAATCCCTTGTGACACATTGAGATTCATTCTTAAATTCCTTAATAACATTTTACTAATATTAGCCTAACAATTTCATTAAAAAATCTGTTCACATTTCGCGACAAAATTTCCATTTGCACTTTAAACTCTGGCAAAATAAAGTTCTTCGGAAAATCTTAATGTAGCGAAAACAAGAAGACCATCAACACGTACACAACCCGAAAAGAAATCGCAGCGATTTGTACATTTGCAAACAAACAAAAAAGTGTCATTCATAGTTCACACCATAAATATTCAAATTGCGGCGGCGACCGCGGCGTCACTGTTTCATGCAACATTTGTTGCAATAATTAGCAGTAAGTTTATGCCCCCCACATTTAAGACTTATTAAGAGGTTCATCTCCAAAGTGTTCTACTGCGGCAAAAAGGCTAAGAATGTTTTCCTTTGTCAATCCCTATCGTCATCCTCCGGATGGCAATGGATGGGCGACTTCCATTTAAGGGGCTTTTGTTCAAGGAGAAACCGAAGAAAAAACACATGTTTTATGTCGCCAGCGTTGTCAACGCTATTAAAAAAACACGAAACATTTTTTTCGTTTTTCTTTGCAAAATGTTGTTGTTTTTAGGAATCATTTTACTGGGTGTTTAACAAGATTTTTTGCAGTGAAATAAAACAACTGACTAGCATACTTATAAGAAAAATATTTTCATAAAAATGAAAATGAATAGCAATGACAAAAAACTGGGAAAAGTTGAATGTATGTAAATGTAATGAAACAGGCGGAAAATGATAAATAAACTGAAACAGAGGCAGCCGTTTGTAAATGCAACAGTCTGCTAAAAAAAATAATAAGTAAATAAGGCCCTAAGTTAGGTGGAGACGAATGTTTTTTAAACTCTACCATGAGATGGACATTTCAAATACCTGCAATCGCTCGGAATTTTTATAATGGTGTAACATGAAATAACCCATGGTAAATTTTTGGCATTTCGAGGTGTGACAAACGTAATGACAATTTAATATACAATCCAACTTATGGTGGAGGGTATAAAAAGTGTACCCAAAACTCTGATATCTTAGCTTGGAGTATGCTATTTGGCGAAGTAGTTCCATTTTGCGAAGTAATTTCTCCTATTTACACTCACTAAAATCAATACTTACCGAGCTGGCTTTTGTCCGAACAGTTGTTCCATAAGCCGAGCTTGAAAAAGATTTCCAGGGGCGTCGGCCTTGTGCGCATCTCATCCAATTTGAAAGATCATTTTCCGACATATTGTCTTCTACTTGATTTTTCTATCGGATTCGTGACCTTCCCCTTCTGCGTGAACCCTCACTTGGTTCGCTTTTATATGCTATTTGAGCTGGGGCATCTTCATCCATTATCACAACATGGCCTAGCCAGCGCAGTCGCTGCAGCTCGATACGTCTGACTATGTCGATGTCAGAGAATAGGTAGTATTGCTCATAGTTCATCCAACGGTGATATTCACCATCGACTCAGATCGGCCCATAAATATTCCAGAGAATTATTCTCTCAAACACTGCAAGAGCTGCCTCATCAGCGTCTTGTAGAGTATGAGTTTGGTCGGGAGAGAGGTGGCCTTGCTTTTGAGTTGTTTACTCAGACCATAGTAGCATCTGTTGGCCAACACTATTCTCCTCCGGATTTCAAAGCTGATGTTATTGGTTTTGTTTATGGCGGTGCCGATGTATATAAAATCTTGCACTACCTCAAAGCTGTAGTTTTCAAGTTCCACAGTTGGACCGAGCCTGCTGAACGTCTTGTGCGTTGATATCATCAGCTTGGTCTCTTCGCCATTTACTGCCACCCCACTTTGGCAGACCTCTTTTCAATTCATTCAAAGGTGGCTATTGCCGCTGTAACATATGCTGGCCTGTAACATATGCTGTTTGGTGTACAGAGTGTCATTTCTGTTCGCATTTGCATCTCGTATGACCTTTTCCAGCAGGTCCTTTCTAAGAGGTCCTTTCCGTCTTTAACTGCTGACCTTCTGTCAGTTAAAGTTATCCTGCGTAACCGAATTAATTTTGCAGGTATGTCAAATGCAGATATGGCTTTAAACACCTCTGAACGGATAGGGCTCTCGAATGTGGCTTTATAGTCTACAAATAGGTAGAATGTGTCGATGTGTTTTTCGTGGGGTTTTCCAGATTTGGCGCAGAGTGAAAATCTGGTCAACGGTGGATTTGCCAAGTCTGATGCCGCATTGGTATGGTCCAATAATGTCATTCACCATTGGCTTCAGTCGTTCACACAGTACGCTGGATAGCACTTTACATGCGATGGGAAGGAGACTTGTTTCTCTATAGTTGACAGTCTAGTCTCCTTTATTGTGCACGGGTCACAGTATGCTTAGGTTCAAAGCATTGGACATGCATTCCTGCTAAATTGTTCAAATTAGCTGCTATATGATTCTGACCAGCATCTGAACACCGGTCTTGAATAGTTCTTCTGGTAATCCATCGGTACCTGCTGCTTTATCGTTCTTCAGCCTATTAATTGTTACTCTGACCTGGGCTAGGTGGTATACACTCTATACCGTCATCTCTTATTGGTTCTGGGACATCTTCTTCACTGTCACTATTAAATACTAGAAACTTTTCAAAATGCTCCATCCAGATCCACAACACACTATCTATACCTGTCACCAGGTTTCCATCTTCATCTCATATGCCTTCACCAAAGCCTTTGGTATTTTACTCGTTGGTAAAATTTCCGGACTTCATCCTGACTCCTGTATATCTCGATTTGCTCACGCTTACGTTTTTCTTATTCTTTCTTCTTTCCTCTCTACTTTTCTCACGGTAATTCTCCATTGCATTACGTGTTGCTACTGTAGGGTTACGACACTCCTGATCGTATCACGGGTTTCTTGATGTTGGTTTTGCTTTTGCTGCATTTTGGACAATTCGTTGCCAAAACTGCGATGCTATTGTGCTTCTATATTATTATCGGGAAAAGAAGTGCTTACGTCAAGCAAGTGGGTATGTTGAGCGGAGTAGGCTTCTGTTACCTGTTGTGTTTGAAGCTTTTCGACGTCGAGTTTCCGTGTAGTGTTAGATCGCACCTTTGCTGCTACATAAATACGGGTGCCAACCTTGGCTGCTACAAGGTAATGGACCGTATCGATATTCACTCCAAGTGGCCTTGTGTATAACGAGGTGCTTGAATCTGGTGCTGCTAACTACCACGTTTTTGGCTGCCGCGAATTCAATCAACCTTCTGCAATTGTCGGATGTATCTACACGGAGGCTGAATTTTCCGATGGTGGGATACAAAATATCCCTTCCGATATGCTTCTTCTAGGCACACTTAAGATATTTCTTTGGTCCTTTCGTCTTTGTCTTCGGTCGGAGCATGGGCGCAAGACTGATGTGGAAGAACTTCGCTTTTATACGCATTATAGCAATCAGCTCATCTGCTAGAGTGGATCTGGAGACGAGGTCTTTTATTCTCCTACTAACCATAAATCCGCAGCCAAATTTTGTCTCGTTTCATGGCAGCTATAATACAGCTGATTTACTTTCACCAGTCCCTTTCCATCGCATGTCCTGTAAGGCAATAATATCGGTTTTGTGCTTCCTGAGTACATCCGCCAAAAAGGCACATACCAGCTCACTATTTCAGAAGATGATGAAAGTAGCTACACAATTGAGATGAAAGAGGGCCAAGATAAACCTTACTTACTTACAAAACGGATGTTCCATAAGCCGAGCTTAAAAAAGATTTCCAAGCGCGTCGGTCTTGTGCGCAAGTCCACCAATTTGGAAGACCTCGTTCCAAGATGTTGTTTTCTACTTGGTCTTTCCATCTAATTCGTGGCCTTCCCCTTCTACGGGAACCATCAGTAGGCCCGTAGATCTTTCGGAGAATGTCATGTCGTTTCATTTATGACGGTACCAAGGTATAAAAAGTCGTTGACTACCTCGAAGCTGTAGTTCTCAAGTTCCACAGTTGGTCCGAGTCTACTGGACGTCTTGCGCGTTGATACCATCAGCTTGGTCTTCTCGCCGTTTACTGCCAGACCCACTTTGGTAGACTCCTTTTCAATTTGTTCAAAGGTGGCTGTTACCGCTCGCAACGTTCGACCCATTATATCGATGTCATCGGCGTAGGCGAGTAACTGATGTTGTTTGGTGTACAGAGTGCCATTTCTGTTCACCTTTGTGTCTCGTATGACCTTTTCCAGTAGGATGTTAAAAAGATCACACGACAAACTGTCACCTTGTCTGAATCCTCGTTCGGTATTGAAGGGCTCCGATAGGTCCTTTCCTACATTAACGGCTGATCTTGTGCCACTTAAAGTTATCCTGCATAGCCGTATTAATTTTGCAGGAATGCCGAACGTAGACATGACTTTAAACACCTCTCAACGGATAGGGCTGTCGAATGCGGCTTTATAGTCGACAAATAGGTGGTATGTGTCGATGTGTTTTTCGTGGTTTTTCTTCCGGGATTTGGCGCAGACTGAAAATCTGGTCAATGGTGGATTTGCCAGGTCTGAAGCCGCATTGGTATGGTCCGATGATATCATTGACCATTGGCTTCAATCGTTCACACAGCACACTGGATAGCACTTTATATGCGATGAGAAGGAGACTTATTCCTCTATAGTTGGCACATATCGTCTTGTCTCCTTTTTTGTGCACGGGACACAGGATGCTGAGGTTCCAATCATTAGGCATGCATTCATCTAGCCAAATTGTGTTAATCAGCTGGTGCATGCTCCTGACCAGCATCTGGCCACCAGTCATGAATAGTTCGGCTGGTAACCCATCGGCTCCTGCTGATTTGTTGTTCTTGAGCCGATTAATTGCTTTTATGACCTCATCTTGGCTAGGTGGTATACACTCTATACCATCATCTCTTATTGGTTCTGGGGTATCTTCTTCATCGCCACTATTTGATACTAGTAGCTTTTCGAAATGCTCCTTCCAGATCCTCAACACGCTGTCTGTATCTGTCACCAGGTTTCCTTCTTCATCTCTACAGGAGGATGTGCCTGCACCAAAGCCTTCGGTTTGGTGTTTTACTCGTTGGTAAAATTTCCGGACTTCATTCTGACTCCTGTACATCTCGATTTGCTCACGCTCACGTTTTTCTTGTTCTTTCTTCTTTTTTCTGAAAGATAAACCTATGCTTTGCTATGATAAAGCCAATCTAAGCCGTTGCTTGGTACCTATCATCCCCTACGTCGCCCGACTAAAATCAATAGTATATATTGCTATGATATTATCAATATTTCTTTATGTTACAAATGCTACTAACAAAATAAATATACACCCTAACCCAAACGTAGTGCAGTGTAGGATATAATAATTCAATTTGTCGAGATTTGTTGTTGTGCTTTTTATTCGCCAGTTGCTTTTCCGTTTTTTTGTACTTTGTGTTTCCCCAAATTGTTTTTGTTTAATTCCATTAATTCCGTTTATTTTTTGCTCGTACCCAGTACTACTAGTCCAAGTCCCTTGTACTGGCCGAATGTAATTTTATTGTCGCCCAAACCATTGCTAGGGAATGTTTTACCACAAAAGTAGTGGAATTGCCTTTATAGGACGTACAAAACGAAAACGTCTGTTATCTTTTTATATACATACGTACTCGTATATCGTACAATCTCTGTGACATTAACAAATTGCAAATTTATTTTGTGCTGTCATTTCATTTGCGACACCATATGTTCAACGATGCTTAGCCAAAATGACAGAAATCACACTTTACAAAAGGGAGAGAGAGTTGATCAAATGAGATCTCTTGATGTCAGTGTGTGCCATTGTTTGTTGTTGTATTTATTTTCTTTCTTTTGAATGTAATGCAAATTGTAGGGAAATTTCTTTAAATAAATATTCACTTTGTTTTTTAAAGCGAATGTTGCCAAAAAGGCGAATTAATTTCTGCATTTCCTCTTTAGATAAATCAAAAGATGCAAATGTTATAAACACAATGAAATTAAGATAGATAACATGTGGAACACTGTATATTCAGAAGAAGTACTGCAATGACGTGTCAATCCCAACCAAATTTCCCATGGCAAAGTAAGAAAAACTAAATGAACTAGAGACGTGAATGAATTAAAAGGGTTCTGAAGAATCGATTATATAATATAAAATCAAAATAAACACACAGGAAAAATTGGTTCTAGACCCACCTATATGACGATCGGTATGTCATATATAGACTGACTGAATCAATGTAATCATTTAAATCATTTATGTCCGTCCGTCTTTCTATTAACATTTGTAATCAAAGTACATTACGAAGTTATGAACCACCTGTAATTCTTCAATTATAATACCACATATAATGGCTTTACCCAGTACTTGCGATATTTTTAAAATTATACTATATTTTTGAACAAAATAAGCAATAAGTTATTATTGCTTGTTCTCAAAAATTATTTGAATAGACTGTTTTTTCGGTATTTCCTTATGTATTTTCTCCATATTCAAGATAATTCCAAACAAACTGTAAATTTCAATCATTTATTTTTACGTCCATCAATTCCAAACCACCCCCATATTCCACCTATTTATTTGGAAACAATCAAGGTGCAAATCATTGCAATGTCTCTCCACCCTCTTTTTTCATAATAATTAGCACACCTTTAAAATTAACACAAACACTTACCTCTACAACGGTCTAGTATTGTAACCTAATCCGATGATTATCTGCCCATAGGAATCCAATTTCACTACAACACCTTTGCCAAAAAATGAGAAAAAAACACAACCAACACAACCTTTGCCAAAAACTCAACAAAAAGTAGTAGTAAGTGAAATGTGAAACCCATCTGTGACATACAATGCTTTGGGTACTTAACTTTGATGCTACAAATAGAGCTGTCGATGAAAGTGGAACGGAAAAAGGAATTAGCCGACCCAACAAGGCATCACCACCAAAAACACAAAAACTAACATTAGTGAAATAAATAACATTACTAATCCGACCAAACAAATATGAAATAAATACGCTGACATTGTCCAGTTTAGCCATGCGACAAACAACAATGACAATGTACGTATGTACATCAGTATATGTGTGTGTTTATGGACAATGTGTAAGGATGTATGTGTTAGAAATGGAAGAATGATATGCAGTTTGTTTTGGGATTCTGTGCAGTTTTTGCTTCCGGCTATTACGAGGGGATTAACTCAACAACTGTCAATAGTTTTCGATTTCATTTCATTTCTTTTTTTTTTTTGTTCTTCACAAATACGAAAATACGAGCGACATGTATTTCCAAACAAATACAAAACAACTCATTACAAACATATGGAAAGAAAATCGATGAAAATTCATTCACTCTTTCGGGTTAGTTTTGATGACAAATGTTTGAAAGTCATAAAGAATACTAATAATCGATTTGACTAATTACATGCTTAAATCGGTATAATCATTTATTACTGAGAAGGGTATCTTCTGTGTATAGAAAACAATACGAGTCGAAGGATATATTTGCAGAGAAAATTCCTGCTGCTGATATTTTTTATACCCTTCACCACACAGTGGTATAGGGTATTATGTTTTTGTGCATATGTTTGCAACAGGCCAACGGAAACGAGATGGACCAATGGTTCAGATTTAGATATAGCTCCCATATATATTTTATTCCGATTTAATGTAAATGGTGCACCATAGCCCCTATATTTCGTTCGACATGCACGAAATTTGGCATAGTGTACTGAATTAAGTCTAGTAAGATGTGTGCTGAGTTTCGTGAAAATCGATTTAGATATAGCTCCCATATATATTTTCTTGCAATTTTAAGTAACTGAATTACTAAAGATCAAAGCTAGGCCGATTGACACAACAATTTGTAAAACGTACTGAAGTTAATATAAATAAATTTCTGCCAAGTTTAGTTGAAACCGGTTCAGATTTAGAAATAGCCCCCATATATATTTTCGTCGCATTTTTGGTAAACGGTGCACCAAGGCGACGTCTATTAGGATACATATGTAGAATCGATTCGTCTGACAATGCCGATTTCCGAGAATAGATGATACAACTCGTGGTTCATTCGACGGCGATATTCACCGTCAACGCAGATCTTCC
>NW_026873075.1:0-14097 GCF_032173495.1 Musca vetustissima | reverse complement strand
CCACCGTGCAGCGTAATGATTAGGTCTAGAACCACGTGTGTTTAGTTTCTTGAAAATCGGTTTTATTTATTTTACTGCTGCTGTTGTTGTTGTCTGTCTTTGCTTTATGCGAAAGAATGATATAAAGCCGGAAATTTTATTGAGGGTAAAACTGTGATTTGTTGAAGCACTTCTGATTCGCGTGACTTTATTCCAGATGAATGTTCGGACGGTGCGAACGTTTCCATTTAATTGAGGAATTCCATATATGACACATGAAGTAATTCAAGTGACACATTGTCACCCTTCGTGGAACATAAATCATTTGAGAGATTTAAACCTTTAATCCGATTGAAATTTATTCTTAGAAACCAGGAATGTAGTAGAGGTATGCTTTAAAATTGAAATGGAAATTTGGTTTTGAATGTATAGATGTGTGTTATTGGTAAATTAGAATTAAAGTACATTAAGCCATAATGGGGATACAACGTGAAATAAGTAGAAAATTTGTTATGTTGTTGTGTAACGTAAAATAAAATTTTGAAGTAAATTTTCAGTAGAGAAAGAGTATCATTTCAAAATCTGGCTTTGTGCAGCATTATATATCTACAGGATATTTTCCCCTTGAGGTGCAGGGCATCAACATTTTTTAAAAAGATCTTCATATTATTGCTGTGTCATTTTAACCCTTTGAAGGCTGTTTTTGTCTATATTCGACATTTAAAATTACTCTCTTCGGCAATTTTGCAATTTTTCGTTATCCTATGTACCGTTACAATTGATGTCACTGTTTTTGATGAACACAAAACTGTCCGAGGGTAAAAAAAAATTGTTTTTTTTTTCTAAACTCTGTGTCATCATATGATTTTAAGTACACAATTTTTGTTGACACTGAAAGTCTGCTAGCAGGCTGATGTCTGTGAAAGTTAAAGACCGAATTACAGGCAGGTGATTGCGTGAGACATTAAAAAAAGGGCATATATTGAACTTTTTAAAGCCTTGAAATCAACTGTCAAAGCTGAAAAATTTGCTTCGTCTCTGAACACAATTTGTCGATAAAAAATTGGTTCTTCGGCCAACTTTCTATGAATCCATTCACTAAGAAGTCTGTATTGTTTGATTTAGTACATTTTAGTACTATTTAGTACATTTTAGTACTATTCGGATATTCATAGTTCGAATTTCCAAAAAGCCTTTCGCCTCTTTCCAATTTTAAGAGTTCTAGCTCTACCGATTCGCCAAACACAAGTGATTCCATATTTAGTACTTTTTATTACTTTCCGTGTCGTTTTTGTACGAATTTCCAAAAACCCAGCCTTATCTGACACCTTTGATCTAAGAGTGACCCACATCCTAAACTTCTAGATTTAGGCTTCATCTAGTCAGTCAGTTACTTTGCTCTTTTATTAATATACAATCGTAATCGTTTATAACGACGCAATTTTAAACGACATATCGATTAAAACAACTTAACCAAACGTCCCGAGAAGCGTTCTGCCTTTATTTTGATATCGTTTACAACGACAAATCGCTTATAGCGACCAATTTCGCCGGTCCCTAGGTCATCGCTATAAACGATTTTGACTGTTGATTTATCGTCCTTTTTCACCTTTGCCCTATCCTTGTTCAGAAAACTTTAAATCCACCTACTCCAATAAATTTCGTCATAACTCAAAAACTATGGTGAATTTGTCATTCTGGATTCTTAGTATACTCCTCAAGGACTTTCCTCTCCACAAGGAATTTCACAACCTCAGATAATGAGCTCGATTTTGTCACACAGTGTAATGTTTGGAACGGATATTTCAAGTTCGAAGATTCAGGGGTGTCTTTTCATGGAGGCTAAAACTAAAATGTCCCTCTTTTAGTTATTTTAGATTAGAAAATAATGAGAAGCCAAAATGTAAAATTACAATAATATCATTGAAGTGAATGTTCTTTAGAATCCGCTAATTATCTCTTTTGTGCAGAAAAGCATACATACGCTCGTTATATGATTACCTCTATTAGTGGCGACTATATTTCTTCCTTTCTTAGCTAATTTAATAATATTTCATTTAGGGGGGAAAATAGCACCCCTCCTTCTCTATGTCTCTCTCCCCCACTACAATCTCGATGTGTAATCATCAGCTGTTTAAACGTGTAATAATATTCATGTTAGGGTCCTCTACCATCCACAGGTGTTCGACAGATACTTAATTGATAATGGTTTACAATACACTTAGCTTCAATGTGCAAATATTCATCCATTCATTCCACTAACAGCATTTTCGTGTAATTAATGTAGTTACAGCAACAACAACAACAACTACAACAACCACATCCGTCTGGTATACCCACATAGCTTATGGAAAAATAAATTAATTCGTTTTCACCATCACCGCCACCCACCACTGATATTCTTTGTCTATCTGTGTTTTGTATTCTTTCAGGTTGGGATGATTGGAGCGATTTCACCGTTTGCAGTGTGGCCTGTGGCAAAGGCGTTCAGCAGCGCTTCCGACGTTGCCTTCTCGATAATCCCATGGTCGATATGAAAATGAATTTCAATGAAATCGAGGAAGAAGAAATCGAAGCCGAGGAAGAAGAGTTGGAGGTGGAAGAGCAAGTGGAACAGTACGATGACGATAATGAACTGATGGGCGATGAGGTTATGGGAGATGCTGAGGAGGAAAAACAATACGACGATATTGACAGAATGATATTTGAGGATGATGATGACGATGAAATCATTGAACAGCTCAAAGCTATCGACAACTATGACAGTGCAGATGATGATGACGATGGCGAACGTTCGATGCTGAATGCTGTTGCTGGCGGCGGTGGTGGTCAAGCTGTTGCCTTTGGCTTTATAAATGAACGTTATGAAAAACCGGATGTTAGAAATAAAAAGCATCGTAGAAGAACTCAACTATCACAGGATGTTGCCAGGCAACGGAATAGAGCAGAGACCGACGACGAGGCGATGGATGGCGTTGAAGTGATGACCCAAACGGATGTCTACGAAGTGGACAACAATATGTTGCACTTTGTGACAGCACCATCAGCGTCACTAGGTGAAAAAACACAATCACGAAGGGCAAAAAATAAACTTAAAACAAGAACAGCAACGACAACAACTGAACAACCCGAAATTATGCGCATATTTGAGGGTGATTTCAACGATGTCTACAGTGAACGAATTTACAATGAAAGTCCATTTAATGGTCCCCAGTTGTCAGAGGATAAACGAGACTTGAAAATGCACAAAAAAGGACAGCGTTCGAAGCATAAACGTCATAAATCAGCAAAAATTGTGAGCACAATGTTCTGCGAGGGCTACAATATCGAACAGAGAACGTGCAATAATTTTGAATGTAGTGGTAAGTGAAACAATTGAATTTATTAACGTTTTGCATTTGTGTAAATTTGGTTGTCGTTGACAAGTTAGAATAATTTATGATTTGTGGTTTTTGGAATGCTTTAATTCCATTAGGTTGAATAAGATGAAATTTTGGTGGCCTTGAATATGGACATATCCACCATAAGTGTCAATAACTACCAGCTGAAAATATTGAGAAAAAAATATTAAAATGAGAGAATCTATATCTTTAAGTGGGATATTTAGATTGTCTGTTATAGAAGCCCCTACAAATATACCAAAGAAAATCTTTATACGTGTTATGGAAGCATTACCTGGCAGCCGGAGATTTTCATATGTTCGAATACAGAAAACATGTAATTTAAAAAAAGTAAGGAAAGATTAAAAGTGAGACGTTTTCGGCTATATATACCCTTCCCACTTTGAATACACACAAAGATGCTCATACGTGCAATAGACTGTCGATAAAACATACATTTTTAGAGAACCATTGACGTGTAACCCGGTGTATCAACTTATAATCATTTCATTGTGAAAACTATTCAAATTTGCATATCAATCGGGCAGACATGGTTCACCCTTAAAATCTGACGGAAATATATATGGGAGCTCTATCTATATCTGGTCTGATTTCATGAAACTTAACACGATGGTCAATAGAACAAACATTTGGACATTGATGCACTACTGTAAAAGCGGTCGAATCTATATATGGGAGCTAAATGTGAGCAACAGTTAAGTCGCTCTCGAACCCTAGTCAGAAGGAGGATAGGACCTCAGTCACGTTAAACGACGAAATTGTGACTGGTCTGAGCGAAGCGAAGATTACAACGTCGTATAAGATCTCTTCCCGCCGAGGAGGTACCACCACAGTTTATGATGGGTGTTGTGGCATGTATAATTTGTAACGCTAAGTCATCATAAGCCTGACGGAGTATGGTTATGCTGAAACATCTGGACGATCCCGGTGTTGAGTACCTGACGGAAGTCCTCAATTTGTTGATTGGCACCGAAATCCTTCCCGAAGCCTGGACGATGGGCAAAGGTGAATCATACAGGTCGAGGCATTGCTCCTCCCAAGCATTGGAGAAAAACGATCCAGTTGCTAATCATCAACATGGGTTTCTGCAGTCCAGTTCATAAATTGTTTATTGTTTTCTCTAAATTTTTTTAAGTTTTAATATTTTGCTTTAGCAATAACCATGATTTATTATTGTATACAAATATTGTCAGACCATAACAATAACACCAAACAATAACACTAGTATTGTTTTTTTTTTGCCTCATTTACAGATGATATCAATGATTTATTGAAGTTTTATCGAAAATATCCCAGCAACGAGGAAACAAGTGCGACATCAACACAAGCATTAAATAACGATTTTAATACAGCGCCATCAGCAGCTGTATCTTCTTCCTCATCCTCATCGTCGTCTGCATCGGCGGCATGGACCGCCACTTCCTCAGTTACAACCGCATCAGCAACTAATTTTAATGGCGGATCTGTTCCATCGACACAGACAAATAATTTGAGTCTCTGGAATGGTTTTACAGAAAATACAAATACCATAACACCAATACCGAAAAACACTGGCTTTGTTAAGACATGGCATAACTTTTTAAATTTTACAATTATGCTGACACTGCGAGCGAAGGTAAGTAGAAATAAGTGATGTGTAAAGGTGCTTATGTAAGGCAATAAGTCCATATAAACTTTTAAACCGGGTCCTACATTTATATGGAACCAAGTAAAACAGTGTCATTCAGTGTTGCCGACAAATCTATACCGTTGAAATAGACGATGTGGTTTGCAGACGTCTGCAGTATTACTATTGGTCATAGACCCATTGGTCCTAGAACCACCTTTCTGTATACTGATCGTCACATCTCGACTAGCTGAGCGAATAAAACATTTATGTTCGTCCGTCTGTTCATTATATTTTGCAAACACAAAACCACAGCTTTGGACCAATCTTTATGAAATTTTGCATATTGATGGGTTCTGGGCAAAGATAAAATGGACAAAAAATTTATTTTTGTTTTTCTCAAGTCGCTCTATAGGCCAAAATTATGACCTGAACATCATGAAATTTTACACAAAGAAGGGGGTCTGGACTTGGCAAAACTTGGATGAAATCGATTACACACTTCGAGTGTTATCGTGTGTACCAGCCAGACAGGCGGTCGTCCATGTATACATCGACTCCACATTTCCAAAATTTGCATAGGTTGCAGAATGACATATGTAGGGATTGATGTTAGTCGGTTTACATATATTCTCATGCAGTTTATGTCGTTGGTCAGCTAAGCACTTCGCTTTGTTACAAGAGACATTTGGGTATGAAAGGTTTTTTGTATAGAAGCAATAGCTTCTGGGGAGAATATCCCAACAAAAAACTAAGGGAACTGATGAGGATCAGTGGCGTGATCCAAAATTATAGTCTTCCCTGCCTTACCCCTCGGAAAACAATACCATACATTCCCCACTAATAAATAGTTGTTTTTTATAAAAACAACAAACTGGGATTCAGCCTGACTATTTTGCAAAAACAAAAGATAACATATTTAAGTTCGTTCAATTTCACGTCGGTGTTCCATCGAAAAGTCAACGTCTGTTAGGATACATATGAAGAATATACTCAAAGTGGTGAAGGGTATGCCCAATGATTGGAACCTCAGCATCCTGTGTCCTGTGCACAAAAAAGGAGACAAGACGATATGTGCCAACTATAGAGGAATAAGTATCCTTCCCATCGCATATAAAGTGCTATCCAGTGTGTTGTGTGAACGATTGAAGCCAATGGTCAATGACATCATGGGACCATACCAATGCGGCTTCAGACCTGGCAAATCCACCATTGACCAGATTTTCACTCTGCGCCAAATCCTGGAAAAGACCCACGAAAAACACATCGACACATACCACCTATTTGTCGACTATAAAGCCGCATTCGACAGCCCTATCCGTCCAGAGGTGTTTAAAGCCATGTCTGTGTTCGGCATTTCTGCAAAATTAATACGGCTATGCAGGATAACTTTAAGTGGCACAAGGTCAGCCGTTAAAGTAAGAAGGGACCTATCGGAGCCCTTCAATACCGAACGAGGATTCAGACAAGGTGACGGTTTGTCGTGTGATCTTTTTAACATCCTACTGGAAAAGGTCATACGAGACGCAAAGGTGAACAGAAATGACACTCTGTACACCAAACAACACCAGTTACTCGCCTACGCCGATGACATCGATATAATTGGTCGAACATTGCGAGCGGTAACAGCTACCTTTGAACAAATTGAAAAGGAGTCTGCCAAAGTGGGTCTGGCAGTAAACGGCGAGAAGTCCAAGCTGATGGTATCAACGCCAAAGACGTCCAGTAGACTCGGACCAACTGTGGAACTTGAGAACTACAGCTTCGAGGTAGTTAAAGACTTTATATACCTTGGTAGGCCATGTTGTGCGGATGAATGAAGATGCCCCAGCTCAAAAGGCATATAAAAATGAGCCTACTGATGGTTCCCATAGAAGGGGAAGGCCACGAATTAGATGAAAAGACCAAGTAGAAAACAACATCTTGGAACGTGGTCTTCCAAATTGGTGGACTTGCGCACAAGACCGACGCGCTTGGAAATCTTTTTTAAGCTCGGCTTATGGAACAACCGTTCTGTAACAACCCAGCTAAGTAAGTAAGTAAGTGAAGGGTATTAAATAGGCCCAGTCCGACTTTACTACTTTCCTTACTGGTTATATTTGGACTATGTCAAAATATAACCAAATATTGAAACTTTTCTGCGAATAATGCTTCCCAGGAATGCAAATTAAACCCAGGCTGATATTGTGACACATTCCATGGATGAACACCTTATTTAAATGATTCTGCATATATGTTTTTCATACTCTTAGGTCCCCAAAAGTGACATCTATAAAATGTTATAGACTCTTATAATATATACTACTAACTTTATTGAACTGAGTTTACACCTTCCATATATCTCCCTTCAACATTATTATATTATTATATATTTCCTTTTATTTACGTATTATGTATTAATTCAATTTTATCACTATATTTCTTTTATGTTCATTTCCTTTGCTGTGATCTGAAACTTGGCTCCTCTTCAACGGCCATTTAACTCGGGTGAATGTGAAAACTTAACCTCATTGGCAGAATGACAGTTATAACTCGGCGACAGCAGCTACAACGGCGACAATATTTTCCATTCGCAACGGTACACACAATATGTACTTGGAAACATATCGAGATGGTTTACACCTGTATTTGGAAAGAGATAAAACCACTGAAATGCTGCCCATTCAATTTAATTTATACGACTATCGGTGGCATCAAGTGGCCATAAGGTGGGTAAAAACTTTGTGGCGAAAACCTGTGTGAATACAAGAGTATTGCATGTATGAGTGTGTGTTTGAGAGTATCGTTTTCCCATAAATGTATTTCTGAACATCCTGTATGTGCGTGTGTGTGTATATTTGTTATATTCAGCATAAAATGCCTTTGGCCCTTGGCTGAGTTACTGAAATTTACATTTTTATTGACCATAGTTGAGGTTTTTGTTTCTGTTTTTTGCGTTCCCCATTCAATGTTCAAATGTTATTACATTTTATTTTATGCGAACAACACCAAAAACACAAAATAAATTATTTTATTACGAATTTTCATATTTGTCTGTTTTTGTTTGTTTCTTTGTTTCTGACAGCATAAAAAATGGTGATTTCATAACGATTTACATCGATTGTTCCTGGTCGAACAGTTTTGTCGTTTCGAAACGTTTATTTTCATTGCCTTTGGATGCCGATGTTGAAGTTGGACGAGGATTCAATGTAAGTATATGAATATCCAATATTGAAAGTAAAAATAAATACCAAATATTGTAATTATATTTATATAGCTCCCACGTATATTTTCTTCCGAGTTTAAATAAATGGTGACATTTCAATATAAAACACAATTGGAATTGTGCTATTGAAATGCTCATACAATTTTATGGCCATAAAAGAAGGACAACTCTTATTCGATATTAAAGAGTAATTTTACAGTTCATGAAATTTTGTTGCCGTTGTAACGGACGTCTGTGACTTAATGATATTCAAACCTGTAAGGAAAGTAGTAAATTCGGACGGGCCGACTATATGATACCCTTCACCACTTTGGGTATATTCAACAGATGAATCCTAATAGACGTCGCATTTTTGAAGAATCAGTAAAATGAAATTGGACCCATAAACATATCTTTTTGCAACCTATACTAAATTTTTCATTTGGTCAGATATATAGTTGCTTCCTTCAATGGGACAAATCTATTTAAAGCATATATCAATCGGATACCCGTTGATTATTTGGATACATATCTGATCAACATGAGGAGTTTGGTGCACCATTTACTTCAAATCGGACGAAAATATTTATAAAAGCTATATAGAAATCTAAGCCGATTTCATAGAAACTTGTCACAGAATATCGGCCACATTTTGAGTTCTTGATGCATCATTTAGTAAACATCGGGAGAAAATATGTATGCTAGCTCTATCCAAATTTGAATTGATTTCAATAAAACTTTCCAGATGCTAGGTTATATAACCTATATAACTTTGGGTCTTTGGTGCACATCTTACTTAAAATCGGACTAAATTATATATAGGAACTATATCTAAATCTGAACTTATTTCAACAAAACTTGCCACACGTTATCTCATAATAACTTCAATAAGTTGCGCAAAATTTTGTACCAATCCGACCCACCTGGGGAATTCAGTGCAGCATTTATATCTAACTTATAGGTTATACTAAGTTCATTACGAAAGATATATGTGTACTTTGGTGCACCATTTACATTAAATCGGACGAAAATGTATATGGAAGCTATATATAAATCTGAACCGATTTTCAGGAAACGTAACAAACATCATTCTAGACCCAATGCATTATGCTGTACCAAATTTCGTGCAAATCGAGAGATATATAAGGACCCATTTTCACGAAACTCAGCACACATAATTCTAGGCTTAATTCAGTACACTGTGCTAAATTTCGTGCAAATCGAAAGATATTTAGGGACTTTGGTGCACTATTTACCTAAAATCGGACGAAAATATATGTGGGAGCTATATCGAAATCTGAACCGATTTTCCCAATTTCGATAGGGTTCGTCCTTGGACCAAATAAGTGACCTATGCCAAATTTCATCCAATTCGGATAATAAATGCGACCTGTACTTTGTTTACAAGTTTACATGGACAGAGAGACAAACGGACGGACATGCATAAATCGACTCAGAAAGTGATTCTATGCATATTCTCAAAAGGAACAATGTGTCTATCTCGTTTCCTTTTGCCTGTTACAAACATATGCACAAAGACATAATACCCTGTACCACAGTGTGGTGAAGGGTATAAAAAACTCAAAACTGCGAAAAAAAACTTGGCGGGTAATATGGACGAGTATGTGTGGGTAATGTGGACCAGTAAGTTAAAAGGTAGTTTGTGGATTGGTTGTGATAAATTTATATTTATTTCAATCTTCGGTTACAATGAATGCAAAAATATATGGGTACCTCTTTAGAAATAGCTTCCATTTAAGGGGACCGCCCCATTTGAAGGTGCTAGGTTTATTTCCAACCGAAGTTGCTGTAATGGTCCACATTACCCGACTTTGAATTATTTTATTTAAAAATTATTTTCGGCTTAAATAATAAATAACCAGTAAGGAAAGTAGTAAAGTCGGGTGGGGCCGACTATATGATACTCTTCACCACTTTGGGTATATTCAACAGGTGAATACTAACAGACGTCGAATTCTGCAACCTATACTAAATTTTTCATTTGTTCAGATATAGGGTTGCTTCTTACAATGGGACAAAATTACCTAAAATCGGGAGAAAAGATATATAGAAGCTCTATCCAAATCTGAACCGATTTCAAAACTTTCCACAAAACGTTAGTATGTTGTGTAAATTTTGTATAAGCTATATCATATATGTGTAGACACTATGTCAAAATCTGAACCGATTTCAATCAGAATGACAGAGGTTAATTTATATTAACTACAGTTTATTGTAACAAGTTGTGTGGCAATCGGTCTTTAGTGCACAATTTACATAAAATCGCAAGAAAAAATATATAGGAGCTATATATAAATCTGAACCGATTTTCAGGAAACTTTGCACACATCACTCCAGACTCATTTCAGTACGCTATGCCAAATTTCGTTCAAATCGAAAGATATATAGGGACTTTGGTACACTCATTTCAGTACGCTATGCCAAATTTCGTGCAAATCGAAAGATATATAGGGACTTTGGTACACCATTTAGCTTAAATCGGACGAAAATACATACGGGAACTATATCTAAATCTGAATCGATTTTCAGGAATATGCCAAATTTCGGTCAAATCAAAATATATATAGGGACTTTGGTACACCATTTACCTTAAATCGGACGAAGATATATATGGGAACTATATCTAAATCTGAACCGATTTTCAGGAAACTTAACACACATCATTCTAGACCTAATCCACTTCGCTATGCCAAATTTCGGGCAAATCAAAAGATTTATAGGGACTTTGGTACACCATTTACCTTAAATCGGACTTTGGTACACCATTTACCTTATATGGGAGCTATATCTAAATCTGAACCGATTTTCAGAAAACTCAACTCGAATCATTGTAGACCTAATCCACTTCGCTATGTCAAATTTCGGGCAATTCAAAATATATATAGGGACTTTGGTACACCATTTACCTTCAATCAGACGAGGATATATATGGGAGCTACATCTAAATCTGAACCGATTTTCAGGAAACTCAACACACATCATTGTAGACCTAATCCACTTTGCTATGGTACACCATTTACCTTAAATCGGACGAAGATATATTGGGAGCTATATCTAAATCTGAACCGATTTTCAGGAAACTTAACACACATCATTCTAGACCTAATTCATACGCTATGCCAAATTTCGTGCAAATCGAAAGATATATTGGGACTTTGGTACACCATTTACCATAGATCGGTCGAACAAAAATATGGGAGCTATATCTAAATCTGAACCGATTTCTTCCAATTTCATTAGGGTTCGTCCTTGGGCCAATTAAGTGACCTGTGCCAAATTTCATCCAAATCGGATGAAAAATGCGACCTCTAACAAAAATACATCGACAGACGGACAGACGGACATGCATAAATCGACTCAGAAAGTGATTCTATGCATATTCTCAAAAGGAACCATGGGTCTATCTCGATTATTTTTGCCTGTTACAAACATATGCACAAAGACATAATACCCTGTACCACAGTGTGGTGAATTATTTTTATAGTAATAAATTAATACTGATTTTAATTGATTTATGCTAGATAAAATTTCGGTATGCTAGATAAAATAAACATAACTATAAAGAACCATAGCTGTAGTTTCAGGGTTCACTATTTTTATTCATTGAAAATTTTGTCATTATTAACATACACATATTCAGTACGATTTGACGTACGACATTGTGTTGTGTTGGTTACAGTGATTTGACAATTTTTGTGCGATAGTTTTTCACTACTACCAAGTTGTGTTGATATCTCTTCAGATCTAAATATAGTTTTCAAAATACTTTCGTCCTATTACGCAATAGTTCACCAATATTTCTACATTTGTCGAATTGACTGGACATTTTGCACAGAGTACCAAACAGAGTATGTAATATAACACATAGCTCCACCGTACCCTACACAATAGAATGGACGTATTCATTTCCGACCCTATAAAGCCCTGTCCAATATTTTTTGTGGATCGGAGAAACATTTATTATTTTGTGCACAATTTAAATGAATTCAGACAAAAATATAGAGCGGTTATATTTACATCGGACTATATTTTACAAAATCCAATATACATTATTCTAAGTTCAATTTGGTACTTTGTTCACAAATTCGCCCCAATCGGACAAACTTCAGTTTTTTTGGTACACCATGTATATGAAATCGTATGCATTTATAGGGAAGCTATTTATAAACCTGAACCGATTTCAATCCAATGCTGTATAAGCTTATCGCTGTAACTTTTGCATAAAATCGGACAGAAAAATGTTTATGGGAGCTACATATATCTAAATATAAAAAATAATACAAAACATTCTAGATTAAATTCCATACCTGATGCCAAATTTCGTGTATATAGGCTCTTCGGTGCACCCAAATTGCTTCTCTATCAGATAAAACCGTGGGAATTTGGTCCAACATTTATATATTAATCTGGACTTAATTCAGTACGCTGTGCAAAATTTTGTCGTGATCGGACAAACCTTGGTAGTTTGGTGCATCATTTACATAAAATCGAACGAAACTATATATGGAAGCTATATCTAATTATGAAGCGATTTCAACAAAAATTCGCATACATTAATCAGGACTTAATTCAAAATTCTGTGAAAAATGTTGTCTTATTCGGACAAATATTGGGAGTTTGTGACACAATTTTTATAAAATCGGATGATAATTTATGTAACAGCTATATCTAAATCTGAGCTGATTTTTATACCCTTCACCACACTGTGGTACAGAGTATTATAAGTTTCCTGAAAATCGGTCCAGATTTAGGTATAGGTCCCATACATATTCTCGTAAATGGTTTACCAAAGTCCCTATATATCTTTCGATTTGCACGAAATTTGGCACAGCGTAATGAATTAGGCCTAGAATGATGTCTGTGAAGTTTTCTGAAAATCGGTCTAGATTTAGATATGGCTCCCATATATTTTCGTCCGATTTAATGTAAATGGTGTACCAAAGTCCCTATATATCTTTCGATTTGCACGAAATTTGGTATAGTGTACTGAATTAGGTCTAGAATGATGTGTGTTATGATTCGTGAAAATCGGTCTAGATTTAGATATAGTTCCCATAAATATTTTCTTCCGATGTAAGGTAAATGGTGCACCACAGACCCTATAAATCTGTCGATTTGCTCGAAATTTAGTATAATGTACTGAATTGAGCCTAGAATGATGTCCGCCAAGTTTCGTGAAAATCTGCCCTGATTTAGATATATCTCCCATATATAGTTTCGTCCGATTTCATGTAAATGGTGCACCAAAGTCCCTATATATATTTCCATTTGCACCAAATTTGGCACAGCGTACTGAATTCAGCCTAGAATGATGTCTGCCAAGTTTCGAGAAAATAGGTTCAGATTTAGATATAGCTCCCATATATAGTTTCGTCCGATTTCATGTAATCCCAATATATCTTTCGATTTTCCCGAAATTTGGCGTTTCATGTAATGTAAATTTAGTCCAGAATGATGTGTGCCAAATTTCGTGAAAATCGGTTGAAATTTAGATATAGCTCTCTTTTATTATAGATTGATTTTAAGTAATTGACGCACCATAGAACCAATAGGCTGATGGGAACAAAACGTTCTGAAATTAGTATAACCTAACCCGTGACCTAACTTCGTTGAAATCGCTTCATATTTGGATATAGCTTCCATATATATTTTCGCCCGATTTTAAGTAAATTCGACATCAAATTCCTTATGCTATTCAGATTGACATCAAATTTTGCACAACGTACAAAATTGAGTATAGAATTACGTAGTTGCGTTTTCTAGTACAGGCATAGCCCAACGGATGACCTATTTATATTTGTTTAAGGTCGATTTGCATACTTATGGATAGATCTAGGTAGATTCACATTTAGATAAATATCATATATTTTATTTCATCCAATTTCATGTTAATATTCCTGTTTAAT
>NW_026873074.1:0-14311 GCF_032173495.1 Musca vetustissima | reverse complement strand
AGGGTTGCATTATGAGCTTGCAAATAATAATAATTGGTGCTAACCAACCACAAGGATAAAAAAATCGAGCTATTATTGAGAGTACTTCTATTTTGATAAATGTCGTGAGAAAGATGTAGGCAATCAAAGGACAAAAGTTTATCAGGTGGTAGATCGCTGATAATCATGGGATTATTTGACGACCATTTCCTGTCATCGCTTCTTCGACAGTGTGACCTCCTGCAAGGACGTTATCAACGTACATGTTGCTCTGCAATATTTGAGAAGCCAATGGATGTGTCTCTTTGATATCTTCAGCAAGCTGGAATAATGTCCTAATTGCTAAAAACGGGGCACAATTTATTCCCAAAGTCACTGTTAGAAGTTTGAAGTCTTCAATAGGCCCTGTAGGTGAATTTCGAAATAGGATTCGTTTATACTTTGTCATTTTGGCAATGTCGGCAAATTTATAAAATCTCCATTTTAAAATTTGAAGAATGAGGTTCTGCTGAAGAATAGGTCCTTCAGACTCTTTTTCTTATCTGATGGAGATGACGCGTTGAAAATCACCCTAAGCTTTGTGGTTACGCGATCAGGCTTTATTACCGCATGGTGTGGAAGGTAATAACTAGGTCCTTTATTGATGTCATCTCTCGAAACTTTTTTATATGTCCTAGGTTCACGTATTCCATGATTGTTTTATCGTACAATTCTTTGGCATCGGGTTTTTTTCAAGACATTTTTCCATTCGAAGAATTTTCAATTTCTTCTTCGTTTTTAAAAGGTAAGTTGACCATGTACCTCCCAGGGGCAGTTCTACAAATCGTTGTTTTGTATAAATCCTCGCAAAATATGTCTCGGAAGATCGGTCATGTTTTGTAGATGTCATAGAATATATCCGTGTCCCATGGAGGAATCTTTATGGAGTAATGAACGGGAGTTTCCAGTACGGTATTTCCTATGTGTTCTACAGACTTATTGCTGATCGCAGTTTCTTGAGGTCAACGGCTGTTTCTTCTTTTTGAGCTTCATAGTCTCAGCACTCTTCATAACAACTTTTGAGTTGAGTCCAAATGTAGTCTAGATGAACTCGAAGAGCGTCCAAGGCATGAACGTTGTCCTCGGCCTTACTCGCGATTTGTAATTCGTTAAAGTCAATAATGTCGTTATACAAATTAGCAAAAATTTTCGTGACTTTCTTTTTGGTGGCCATTTCCACAATTTAACAAAACAACTTTTGAAAGGAATGTCAAAAAGATTCTCAAGAAATGTTTCAAGCAGTGTGTTGTGTTTCGCATATTTGGCAAGCTAAAGTAGTGGGACATCTTGCGAGGAGCAGGCCAAACAATTTACAAAATGGAGATTTTCACATACGAAATCTGGTTCTGGATGTAAATCTACAACACGCCCTAGCTTCCACTCGTTTTGACCGTATAGCTCAAAACGTTGTATAATAACGAGGTCATTTTTCGTATGTTTTCTTTTGCTGTTTCCGCCTGCATCGACGATGTAGTTCCTTTAAATATTCTGTTTTCCAACGTTGACATAATATTTGGGTAATAATTTTTAATCATTTCCGACGATTCGCTAATGAATCTTTTTCTTCTGAGATGTCTGGTTCAGGTGGGCCTAATAATGGTGAACCAATGAGAAAATGTCCTGGAGTAAGGGGTGAAAGGTCATTGCAGGACAGAGAGGTCTGGACTTTAGAAAGATTCTATTCCAGTCAGAATGGTAGACAGCATTTTTAAAGATTTTACACCAGCCTCCCAAAGTTCACCCATATGAGGCGCGCCTGGTGGAATAAAGTTCCATTCTAGGTTTTGGAGTACAAATTGATTCGAGATGTCATTGTTCATACGTCTGAACAACTATATTCTATCTTTCCTGAGCATATCTGCTGCACTAGTAAAGTTTGTTCCATTATCGGAAAACATTTTTGCGGGGCAACCTCGTCTACCAATGAATCTTGAAATAGCGGCTAGAAAAGCTTTAGCTGAGAGCTCACTGAATACTTCTAAATGTATCGCTTTCGTGGAAAAACATACAAATATGCAAACGTAACCATTTGTTACTAAGCATGCTCGTCCTGTGAAACTTCGAATGTTTAAAGGTCCTGCAAAATCCACTCCAGTATTTAAGAAAGGTCTGGTGAACTGCGTACGTTCTGAAGGTAATGCTGACATGATCTGGTTTTGAGTATGCGTTTTATATAAGACGCATGGTTTCAACGATTAATAGCCATCTTAACAAGAGGTTTAAGTCTAAAGATCCAAAATTCTGATCGAATAATGCGGGTCAGTAATTGGTTTCTTCCATGTATTGTAATTTTATGTGTATACTTAACCAGATGTCGTGAAAGTTTGGCATAATGAGGTAACAGAACTGGATGTCTTGTGTGTTAACATTGACTGTCAATATACGGATTTAAAGTTAATAGCGGACTGCTGTGTGGTAACTTCTGCTTGTGAGTAAGTAAACGATATTCTACGGGGCAATTGAGTAAGTAGAATCGATTTGGATTTGCCAATTTTGACTTCTTCATGTAGAACATCAATTGACGATCTATGATGTTGAGGTCAGATTCTGTGTATAATTCGTATAGTCCTGGCAACATATGCAAAGAATCGATATGTTTTTGATAGTGCTGAAAAGTTTTTTAAGGGATCTGTTTTTATAAGGTCTTTTATCGAGGGGACAACAAGTGTTTTAACTTGTTTTTGTTCCAAAAGAGTATGAGCAATATCTTTATATTGTGGCCAGCATGTTGTTGGTTCTCGTAGCCATGAAGGTCCATGCCACCATAAGTAATTGTTGTGTAAGTCGAGAAGGGAGCATCCTCTCGTCGCGATGTCAGCTGGATTGTCTGATGAATCGACATGACCCCAATTTTATGTTCCAACTTTGTTGATTATGTCAGTTACACGGTTTCCAACGAAGTTATTCCAAGTGTAGGATGGTTTCTTCAGCGGGGCTAGAACAATAGTTGAATCGGTCCAAAAATAGACGTTATGCTGTCCAAGGTTGAGATTTGGTATGACTGAGGTGGTTAGTTTTACCAGCAATACTGCTCCACACAATTCTAACCTGGGGAGAGTAATTCTTCTGACGAATCACAGAATTGATGGATGTCGATCTTACAAGCAGGGCAGTTCATGAGGAAATTTCCCCATGCAAATGAAGTCAAGGGTTGCATTATGAGCTTGCAAATAATAATAATTGGTGCTAACCAACCACAAGGATAAAAAAATCGAGCTATTATTGAGAGTACTTCTATTTTGATAAATGTCGTGAGAAAGATGTAGGCAATCAAAGGACAAAAGTTTATCAGGTGGTAGATCGCTGATAATCATGGGATTATTTGACGACCATTTCCTGTCATCGCTTCTTCGAAGTGTGACCTCCTGCAAGGACGTTATCAACGTACATGTTGCTCTGCAATATTTGAGAAGCCAATGGATGTGTCTCTTTGATATCTTCAGCAAGCTGGAATAATGTCCTAATTGCTAAAAACGGGGCATTCAATTTATTCCCAAAGTCACTGTTAGAAGTTTGAAGTCTTCAATAGGCCCTGTAGGTGAATTTCGAAATAGGATTCGTTTATACTTTGTCATTTTGGCAATGTCGGCAAATTTATAAAATCTCCATTTTAAAATTTGAAGAATGAGGTTCTGCTGAAGAATAGGTCCTTCAGACTCTTTTTCTTATCTGATGGAGATGATGCGTTGAAAATCAACCTAAGCTTTGTGGTTACGCGATCAGGCTTTATTACCGCATGGTGTGGAAGGTAATAACTAGGTCCTTTATTGATGTCATCTCTCGAAACTTTTTTATATGTCCTAGGTTCACGTATTCCATGATTGTTTTATCGTACAATTCTTTGGCATCGGGTTTTTTTCAAGACATTTTTCCATTCGAAGAATTTTCAATTTCTTCTTCGTTTTTAAAAGGTAAGTTGACCATGTACCTCCCAGGGGCAGTTCTACAAATCGTTGTTTTGTATAAATCCTCGCAAAATATGTCTCGGAAGATCGGTCATGTTTTGTAGATGTCATAGAATATATCCGTGTCCCATGGAGGAATCTTTATGGAGTAATGAACGGGAGTTTCCAGTACGGTATTTCCTATGTGTTCTACAGACTTATTGCTGATCGCAGTTTCTTGAGGTCAACGGCTGTTTCTTCTTTTTGAGCTTCATAGTCTCAGCACTCTTCATAACAACTTTTGAGTTGAGTCCAAATGTAGTCTAGATGAACTCGAAGAGCGTCCAAGGCATGAACGTTGTCCTCGGCCTTACTCGCGATTTGTAATTCGTTAAAGTCAATAATGTCGTTATACAAATTAGCAAAAATTTTCGTGACTTTCTTTTTGGTGGCCATTTCCACAATTTAACAAAACAACTTTTGAAAGGAATGTCAAAAAGATTCTCAAGAAATGTTTCAAGCAGTGTGTTGTGTTTCGCATATTTGGCAAGCTAAAGTAGTGGGACATCTTGCGAGGAGCAGGCCAAACAATTTACAAAATGGAGATTTTCACATACGAAATCTGGTTCTGGATGTAAATCTACAACACGCCCTAGCTTCCACTCGTTTTGACCGTATAGCTCAAAACGTTGTATAATAACGAGGTCATTTTTCGTATGTTTTCTTGTTGCTGTTTCCGCCTGCATCGACGATGTAGTTCCTTTAAATATTCTGTTTTCCAACGTTGACATAATATTTGGGTAATAATTTTTAATCATTTCCGACGATTCGCTAATGAATCTTTTTCTTCTGAGATGTCTGGTTCAGGTGGGCCTAATAATGGTGAACCAATGAGAAAATGTCCTGGAGTAAGGGGTGAAAGGTCATTGCAGGACAGAGAGGTCTGGACTTTAGAAAGATTCTATTCCAGTCAGAATGGTAGACAGCATTTTTAAAGATTTTACACCAGCCTCCCAAAGTTCACCCATATGAGGCGCGCCTGGTGGAATAAAGTTCCATTCTAGGTTTTGGAGTACAAATTGATTCGAGATGTCATTGTTCATACGTCTGAACAACTATATTCTATCTTTCCTGAGCATATCTGCTGCACTAGTAAAGTTTATTCCATTATCGGAAAACATTTTTGCGGGGCAACCTCGTCTACCAATGAATCTTGAAATAGCGGCTAGAAAAGCTTTAGCTGAGAGCTCACTGAATACTTCTAAATGTATCGCTTTCGTGAAAAAAATATACAAATATGCAAACGTAACCATTTGTTACTAAGCATGCTCGTCCTGTGAAACTTCGAATGTTTAAAGGTCCTGCAAAATCCACTCCAGTATTTCTGAAGGTAATGCTGGCATGATCTGGTTTTGAGTATGCGTTTTATATAAGACGCATGGTTTCAACGATTAATGGCCATCTTAATAAGAGGTTTAAGTCTAAAGATCCAAAATTCTGATCGAATAATGCGGGTCAGTAATTGGTTTACTCCATGTATTGTAATTTTATGTGTATACTTAACCAGATGTCGTGAAAGTTTGGCATAATGAGGTAACAGAACTGGATGTCTTATGTGTTAACATTGGGGAGTTCGACAGGCGTCAATTTGCTCTTATGACTCCTTGACTGTCAATATACGGATTTAAAGTTAATAGCGGACTGTTGTGTGGTAACTTCTGCTTGTGAGTAAGTAAACGACATTCTACGGGGCAATTGAGTAAGTAGAATCGATTTGGATTTGCCAATTTTGACTTCTTCATGTAGAACATCAATTGACGATCTATGATGTTGAGGTCAGATTCTGTGTATAATTCGTATAGTCCTGGCAACATATGCAAAGAATCGATATGTTTTTGATAGTGTTGAAAAGTTTTTTAAGGGATCTGTTTTTATAAGGTCGTTTATCGAGGGGACAACAAGTGTTTTAACTTGTTTTTGTTCCAAAAGAGTATGAGCAATATCTTTATATTGTGGCCAGCATGTTGTTGGTTCTCGTAGCCATGAAGATCCATGCCACCATAAGTAATTGTTGTGTAAGTCGAGAAGGGAGCATCCTCTCGTCGCGATGTCAGCTGGATTGTCTGATGAATCGACATGACCCCAATTTTATGTTCTAACTTTGTTGATTATGTCAGTTACACGGTTTCCAACGAAGTTATTCCAAGTGTAGGGTGGTTTCTTCAGCCGGGCCTGAAAATAGAGGTTATGCTGTCCAAGGTTGAGATTTGGTATGACTGAGGTGGTTAGTTTTACCAGCAATACTGCTCCACACAATTCTAACCTGGGGAGAGAAATTCTTCTGACGAATCACAGAATTGATGGATGTCGATCTTACAAGCAGGGCAGTTCATGAGGAAATTTCCCCATGCAAATGAAGTCAAGGGTTGCATTATGAGCTTGCAAATAATAATAATTGGTGCTAACCAACCACAAGGATCAAAAAATCGAGCTATTATTGAGAGTACTTCTATTTTGATAAATGTCGTGAGAAAGATGTAGGCAATCAAAGGACAAAAGTTTATCAGGTGGTAGATCGCTGATAATCATGGGATTATTTGACGACCATTTCCTGTCATCGCTTCTTCGACAGTGTGACCTCCTGCAAGGACGTTATCAACGTACATGTTGCTCTGCAATATTTGAGAAGCCAATGGATGTGTCTCTTTGATATCTTCAGCAAGCTGGAATAATGTCCTAATTGCTAAAAACGGGGCACAATTTATTCCCAAAGTCACTGTTAGAAGTTTGAAGTCTTCAATAGGCCCTGTAGGTGAATTTCGAAATAGGATTCGTTTATACTTTGTCATTTTGGCAATGTCGGCAAATTTATAAAATCTCTATTTTAAAATTTGAAGAATGACGTTCTGCTGAAGAATAGGTCCTTCAGACTCTTTTTCTTATCTGATGCGTTGAAAATCACCCTAAGCTTTGTGGTTACGCGATCAGGCTTTATTACCGCATGGTGTGGAAGGTAATAACTAGGTCCTTTATTGATGTCATCTCTCGAAACTTTTTTATATGTCCTAGGTTCACGTATTCCATGATTGTTTTATCGTACAATTCTTTGGCATCGGGTTTTTTTCAAGACATTTTTCCATTCGAAGAATTTTCAATTTCTTCTTCGTTTTTAAAAGGTAAGTTGACCATGTACCTCCCAGGGGCAGTTCTACAAATCGTTGTTTTGTATAAATCCTCGCAAAATATGTCTTCTTTAGATCGCAAAGTCTCGCTTGGCGTGTCCTCCACCTCCTAAAATTGTGTAAGGAGGTTATCTAACGCCACTGCGGTAAATAACGAGACATGTCTAGTGCATTGAGTCGATCGTTCTAAAGGTCCTCCTACCGTCCATACAAAAACAGTATTTTGTATGAATCTATGATTGCGCGGGCTTCTGACCGTTCGATTCAACTTCCACTAGGGCAAAAAGCAAAGTCTCTTCTAGTTTTGAATAAGGGTTATTCTTATCCCGAAGAGCAAGTGAAGTAAGTTGATGTCTCGGAAGATCGGCCATGTTTTGTAGATGTCATAGAATATATCCGTGTCCCATGGAGGAATCTTTATGGAGTAATGAACGGGATTTTCCAGTACGGTATTTCCTATGTGTTCTACAGACTTATTGCTGATCGCAGTTTCTGGAGGTCAACGGCTGTTTCTTTTTTTTTGAGCTTCATAGTCTCTGCACTCTTCATAACAACTTTTGAGTTGAGTGCAAATGTAGTCTAGATGAACTGGAAGGGCCTCCAAGGCATGAACGTTGTCCTCGGCCTTACTCGCGATTTGTAATTCGTTAAAGTCAATAAGGTCGTTATACAAATTAGCAAAAAAGTTCGTGACTTCCTTTTTGGTAGTCATTTCCACAATTTAACAAAACAACTTTTGAAAGGAATGTCAAAAAGATTCTCAAGAAATGTTTCAAGTAGTGCCTTAAAAATGAGCAGTTTGTAAACAGGAGGAATTTTTCCTATAAAAATGTGGAAATGTCCAAACCTCGAAAACAACCACATATGTCTTAAAGGTCAAAGGAGTTTTTCACGAATAGGTACCAAGCGAAATATGTTGCACCCACAATATTGATAGGATGTAGAGTTTCGAAAAGTTCACTAAAATACATATCTTTTTAGTGAAAAAGGGCAATATGACAAGGAATAATTTTCAATTAAGCTAAATCATTTTTAATTATAAAAAAACAAGAATTTATGCCTCTAATAATTATTAGATTAATTAATAATTATTAGATTAATTAAAAATTATTATAATAAAATTACTTTGCGTTGTTACTCTAAATAATTAATTGCTTATTATGTTTGAATTAATCAAATTAATCATTATTTTATTCGAATAATTAAATTTTTTTGTACTATGATTTCGTGATGCAAAACGTAATTAATTAATAAATTAAATATTTAATTTCAATTGTCAATGTTATTTTTAATAATCATTATAGAAAATTAATTTCGATTAATTTTCTATCAATTAATTCTATTAATTATTAATTTTTTATTAATTAATTAATTAATTTGGATTTAAATAATTAATTTCCAATAATAAATTTTGAATTTGGCTTGTGAATAAATGTTAAATATCATTATCATTATCAAATTTCATTAGAATTCTGAAACAATAATTTTTCTGTATTTAATTGAATTAATTTCAATTGCAATTTTGATTATTAATTATGTAAAAAAAATAAAGATTTCATTTTAAATTAATTTTTATTAATGATTATTAAATTATCTTTTATAATTATTTTTGCACCTCTATTAAAACTTAATTATGATTTCCAATTTTTGTACTTATTTGCTTTAAGCATCGAATTTATAATTTAATTCAATTTAACCACAATATGATTTATAAATAATAAACTATTTATTATTCTTTTGTTTTGGTTAAATTAATTTTCAATGATAAATTGTTTTATTTGGAACAGTATCTAGTTCCTTAATTTTTTTTCATTACGTATAATTCTAATTATTTTCTCTATTAATTTAGGAGAAATAAAATTTCGGAAATCAATTTATAAATTATTAATTATTTTATAATTACTTTTCAATTTTGCTTATGTGTATTATAATTAATAATTTAACGTAATTATTATTTTTTTATCATTAACTGTTGCTTACTATTTTGGGGCAATTAATTTCCAAATATAATAAGTATGTAATTTTGAATGATCATTATAGTCAATAAATTTTTAAAATATCATCATAGGCAAATGGTTTTAATGATCATTATAGCTCTTTGGCTTAGCACCAACGAAAACTTGCAAGAAAACTTGCATGATAATTGTACCGTTATCATACCGTTACTACATCCGTTTGCTGGTATGTCTGAATTGCACCATGTGCATCTGGGTACACCTAATTGTAATTCTCCAATTGGCAGAAAACTGGTATACATATGTATTAATACATATGTGTCTATATATATATATATATATATATATCGGCTGACCTTTGATAAAATAAATGATAAAAAACGTATGTCGCCTACTTCCCCGTTTGTTACGGAGGAGCAGGGATTCCGTGGGCTTCCTTGTTCCAAAAACGGTTAGTCTTATTGGTTAGGTTGGTACTTATCTGGATGATGAAATAGTGTTACATTCTACCTAATGCGGCGTTATGGTGGGGATCCACACTAGCTCAGGAGGGAGCTTCATCCAGGGGAGGTCTTTAACCCTGCCACCATCAACCCTGGGGAATGGAATGAACATTTATTGGATTTGGATCGAAAAACAAAACAACACAAAAACAGAAACAAACACAACATAAACCATGGCATAGGAGCTTGATGGAGTCTGCTCCTCCACTTTGCCCGCCCATCCTTGACCCTTTCCTTCCAAAATTTTAACCGATTTTAAAAGGGCCCCGTACTCTACTAACACATACTCACTCACAACATACTCTCAAACTTGCTCTCTGAAACAATAAAATTAACACAACATATTAAATTTCATATTTAAACATAAAAACAGACATTTATTGAAGTTGTCATCTTTGTGACTTAACCTATTTAACACTAATAAAACAATTCAATTCTTCTTCTTCTCTTCTGAATTATTAAAGCCAAACAAAACTATATTATTTTACCGGTGTTATTATCTCCGATTACCTTCAGTTGCCAAATAGATAGTCGGTCAATCTGACCAAGTCGCTATTTAATCAGTCTGCCTAAAAGAGCTCTGTTAAGCTAACCAAAGGGTTACAAGAACGGACAAAAAAATTTATTTGAACACTTCGTAACCTCACACCTTTTAGTTATTTAAATACCTGGGGGGTTACTCTGTATTGCGTTGCGAAAGCCAGTGCGATGCGAAAGCTAAATGCGTTAAGAGTGCAATTTGGTACTCTGTATCGCTCACGCAAACGCATTCGCAAAATAAATCGAAAATAGGGCAACACTGGCACCACAAAGTAAACAATAACGAAAAATGACAAAAGGAAACGTCAAAAAATTGTAAATAAAAACATATTTTTATGTGGTACGAGTGTTTTTTTTTAACATTAAACATTTAAAACATATTTTTATGTGGTACGAGTGTTTTTTTAAACAAAAATGATGAACCAACTAAAAAAAGAATTTTAAGAGATCGATCAAATATACTCTACCTAAGTGAACACGGGTATGAAAATAGAAGTACGAATAATGTGACAAACGTTTTCAAATATTTAATTTTTATAAATTTGTACAAAATGTTCGTCTCAATAAAGATGCGTTTATGTTTTTAATAAACGCTATTAAAAATGACCTCGTCGTTCCAAATAGATCCACAGCAATTCCAAATCCAATAAAAGTGGACGCTGCTTTGAAATTGCTTGGACAAGGTTTCACATTTTATATATAAAATATAAAACATTACTTTTTTCCAACCAGCGACATCTCTTACAGGAGGTCCATCTGAATTAAGGTCATCATCCAGTTTTCTCTACAATTTTTTGGCGCGTCGTTTCGCATTTGAACTCTACAATTGGCCCCTTGCCAAATCGCTGTGTTGCACCATAAAATCTACTAAAGTTTGGAACTGACGGTGCTGAGTCGTCAACTGTAACTTTTTTTGGCTTTCACCCAAAATAATTATAAATTTAGATGTAAATAAAAACTTTAATTGTGCTTATTTACATGTTTCGCTTCATTTGCGTTTGCTATTTTGTTAACGCAAGATATTTGCGTTTAACGAACGAGTTTGACATGCGTTTTCGTATTACAGATTGCGGTGATGCCACATTTGCGTAAAGTAGATGCGAAAGGAGATACGAAAACGAATTAGAGAGTACCAATTACGCGATGCGATACAATTTTTCTTACGCATCGCAATACAGAGTAACCCCCTGGCATTAATAACCCTCTCACTGCACTGTACCGCACTGTAGTCCAATCTCCCCCGATGATGATGATGGCGCTATCTTTAAATAAAAACGACCAATCACCAAAGACACCAGGGTTATACAAACAGCTCGTACTTACGATAATTTGTACGCGCACAACACATAACAATTACAGACACAAACTTAATAAACATCCACTTTTAATTAAAATAAATTTATTTGTTTTGGTATTTATTTCTGTTTTGTGGCTTGATTTATTAGTTAGTTTTTTTGTAGCCAGGTCGAAATTTGTATATGGTTTCTTAGCCCAATAACTTCCAAATACCCAAAATATTTCTCCGTTATTGCTTTTATAGTCCGGCAAATGGCTGAAATTTTCACTCAATTTATTTTTTGGCGAATTTTTCTTAGTTTATTTATTTTATTTTAGTCACCTTCGTGCTTGCCTACAACAATGAACAGGGTTGTATTGTTTTGGTTTGGTGGCGACACGTTACGTCTCCACTAACCTTAATATTTGACAGCTGAAGTGGCAACGCTCTCTACAGCCCTGTTCACCCGCCATTCAACATTTCCGTTTCATTTTTTGGTCGTCGCTTGAAAGTTGAGTTGTGGAATTTAACAATTAATAAAAATTGTTACACGCAACAAAACTTCACAATTTGCAACAACTAGGCAGCAAATTGTGATGAGCGTGGTTTTTTTAGTGGTTCAGTTGTATACAAATTTTACCAATAACTTAAATAAGAATTTTTAAACATTCGGAAATTTGCGTATAACATGCGGTGTTGGTGTCGGTCAACTGCAAAATCTGTCCAAGATAGTGCAACCAAAAGCAGGTAAGAGATAAGCCTTATACATATATCGTAATAATATTTTAATAATAATTTTCTATTTTCAGACAATTCATTGATGCACCTTTTTTGCAGCGTACATTGAATGGTGTCTCAACTAGGTACGTGGTGTGTGTGTGCGTACCCACGCTACATTCAATGAAGCCTCTGTCGGCGCACCCTAACGGAAAGATTATGGGTATGCTCGCGGTAGCAGAGCATTCAATTTGAACACATACACTGTCAAACATACCTGCCGACAGCTTCATAACCATGCAGCAGTGGTTGTTCATTAATGTGTGTAGTGTCCGTAGCTTATGGTAAGTGCATTTTATTACCCACATTTGAGATTTTTTATAATTATTCTTATTTAATTTTCTTTTCAGTATTTGTATTAGGTATAACCCTAGGAAGATGACATCTGCCCTACAAGCCCATAAACCAGACTCCATTCATTTTCCATGGAAATGGGATATTGCAATTTTATTATCTACCATTTTATTAATAAAATGTTCGTTTTTCTTCGTTTGGAGTTATGAGAAATTTGTATTAAGGTATTTATTTCCATATTTATTGCTACATAACGATCTCTAACAAATGTATTTGTTTCCTTGCAGGTAACAAACGCGTCATTTTGTGTACCATGGAGAAGGTAAAGTAGGTTACTAACCAAAATGGATGGTTTTTAAATCAGGTGTTGGTTGGGTGGATACAGGGTTTATTATCGCAATGTGTTTGGTGTAGTTGCTGCTAGAATATGATGCACATTACGTGGGTGCTGGAGGTGAGTGGTTTTTTGTTGAATTCTATTATTATCTATTCATAAAAGTGTAATCGTTTTGCGAGTCCATCTATTGTCTTGTTATCCTGCTATATATGTATATTATGTCTATAAAGTGTTTTAATTATGACTTGAAATATTAAATTATCTACAGTGGAATAAAACGTTTTTGTTAGTGTTTCATTAGAATAAATTCTTCCCATTTGTATACAGTATAATATATTTAGGACCTGTGAAAAATAAATATTGTTACTTCCTTTAATTAATTACTTTTTGTCTCCTTTTTCAGGTGATTGATTATGAACTGTTGTCGCATGTTGTTCCGGAATGGTATTGATGTTGTTCCTGTGAATGGTGGATATGTAGTACTTGAAGTACGTTTGAATTGGATAATGTGCGGAGATTTCGTCGTAAAGGATTCTGCCAGTAGACGGTGAGTTTTATTGTACTTTTTTTATAGATGATTAGGAAGTGAAGTGTGTGTGTGTTCTAAAAGATGTGTCGCAAAGCAATCCAAAAATAATAATTACATTTCGGGTGTAACCTGATAGGGTGTTTTACGAGAAAGTGAGACTTTATATCGCATGCTAGAAAATTATTTTAGTGCATATGAAACCCTTGAAATGAAATCATAAAATAGGATGCGATAAAAAATATTTTAATAGTGATTTGATATAAAACGAAAACAAATAATTTCTGTCAATTGTGATGACAAATAAATTTTCAACGTCAACATGGTATGGTATGGAATATTTTAAAGCTGTCTTCGGAATACACTCAGTTAAAAGTGTTTGCGGAATAAAGTGGAAAAGATATCGTGGATCCGTTTTTCATGATTTATGAAACGATCCCAGGTAAAAAGACTAATATCCTGGATAATTTAACCTTGAGTTTTCGACGACAAAAATAGTAATAATACATAATTTTTTGGTCAATTAATAAAAATTGTTACACGCAACAAAACTTCAACAACTAGGCAGCAAATTGTGATGAGCGTGGTTTTTTTAGTGGTTCAGTTGTATACAATTTTTACCAATAACTTAAATAAGAATTTTTAAACATTCGGAAATTTGCGTATAACATGCGGTGTTGGTGTCGGTCAACTGCAAAATCTGTCCAAGATAGTGCAACCAAAAGCAGGTAAGAGATAAGCCTTATACATATATCGTAATAATATTTTAATAATAATTTTCTATTTTCAGACAATTCATTGATGCACCTTTTTTGCAGCGTACATTGAATGGTGTCTCAACTAGGTACGTGGTGTGTGTGTGCGTACCCACGCTACATTCAATGAAGCCTCTGTCGGCGCACCCTAACGGAAAGATTATGGGTATGCTCGCGGTAGCAGAGCATTCAATTTGAACACATACACTGTCAAACATACCTGCCGACAGCTTCATAACCATGCAGCAGTGGTTGTTCATTAAT
>NW_026873073.1:0-14053 GCF_032173495.1 Musca vetustissima | reverse complement strand
CAGCTCGTCAATTAATCTATGAAAGACTCCTTGACTCGTTAATAACTGAGTTGTGGACTGCTAAATTATGCCCCCAGATTTAACCCTTCTAAGTTATAGTTTAATATTCGCTCCATATATTTGGGTCTGACTAGAAAATTGCCTATATTACCAGAAAATATTTTTAAATAAATGTTTGTTTAAGTTTGCATTTGGAAATTCTGGGAACTTTTGGCTTCACCACTGTGGGTATATTAAACAGATGAATCCTAACAGACGTCGCATTATTGAAGAACCATTAACATGAAATTAAACATGTCATTCTGCAACCTATACTAAATTTTGGTCAGGTATAGAGTTGCTTCTTACGATGGGACAAAATAATGTAAATAAATTTAAAGCGAAATATCGAAATATAGGTTACACTTATTTCAGTATGGTTTTTGCATTCGGCCACATTTTGAGTTCTTTATTTACTTATAAATCCAAATTTACTTATAAATCCAAAATCGGACGAAAATATATATGGGAGCTATATCTAAATCTGAACCGATTTTCACGAAATTTAACACACATCGTTCTAGACTTAGTTCAGTATGCTATGCGAAATTTCGTGCAAATCGAAGGATATATAGGGACATTGTTGCACCATTTACATAAAATCGGACGAAAATATATATGGGAGCTATATCTAAATCTGAACCTATTTTCACGAAATTTAACACACATCGTTCCAGACATAATTCAGTACGCTATCCCAAATTTCGTGCAAATCGAAGGATATATAGGGACATTGATGCACTATTTACCTAAAATCGGACGAAAATATATATGGGAGCTATATCTAAATCTGAACCGATTTTCACGAAATTTTACACACATCGTTCTAGACTTAATTCCGTACGCTATGCCAAATTTCGTGCAAATCTAACGATATATAGGGACTTTGGTGCAATATTTACCTAAAATCGGACGAAAATATGTATGGGAGCTATATCTAAACCTGAACCGATTTTCAGGAAATTTAACACACATCATTCTGGACCTAATTCAGTACGTTATGCCAAATTTCGTGCAAATCGAAAGATATATAGCGACTTTGGTGCACCATTTACATGAAATTGGACGAAACTATATATGGGAGCTATATCTAAATCTGGACCGATTTTCTCGAAACTTGGCAGACATCACTCTAGGCTTAATTCAGTACGTTATGCCAAATTTCGTGCAAATCGAAAGATATATTGGGACTTTGGGGCACCATTTACATGAAATCGGACGAAACTATATATGGGAGCTATATAGAAATCTGGACCGATTTTCTCGAAACTTGGCAGACATCTCTCTAGGCTTAATTCAGTACGTTATGCCAAATTTCGTGCAAATCGAAAGATATATAGGGACTTTGGTGCACCATTTACATGAAATCGGACGAAACTATATATGGAAGCTATATCTAAATCTGGACCGATTTTCACGAAACTTGGCAGACATAATTCTAGACCTAAATGATTAGGCTGTACCAAATTTCGTGCAAATCGAAAGATATATAGGGACTGTTTACATTAAATCTCTAAATCTGAACCGATTTTTCCCAATTTCTATAGGGTTCGTCCTTGGGCCGAATAAGTGACCTATGCCAAATTTCATCCAATTCGGATCATAAATGCGACCTGTACTTTGCTCACAAAAATACATGGACAGACGGACGGACGGACGGACATGCATAAATCGACTTAAAAAGTGATTGTATGCATATTCTCAAAAGGAACCATGGGTCTATCTCGTTTCCTTTTGCCTGTTACAAACATATGCACAAAGACATAATACCCTGTACCACAGTGTGGTGAAGGGTATAAAAACTTGTAATTTTATACGATTTTTTTATCTTTAAAAATAATAATGTCAATTAAGTTTAAAGACATGTACTTCGAATAAAATAATTTCAAACATTTTGAAATTATTAATTTTTTTAAATAATTCCTTTTTCTAGAATCTCTTTCAACAACTATGGAATAAAATGACTTTTAATGATGATGTATGTTGCAAGTGCTATTGTCTACTTATGTCCGCATTTAAAAATTCTTAGAAAAAGTTGTATCCAACTAAAGGACAAACACACACCAGCATGAATGAATAAAATGACCACACAATATATAATAAAGTGGACAAGAAATATATACACAATTTCTATGCTTATATTTACATACATTTGTACATTAAACCTGACCATCTACGAGTCCAGGAAGAGCTAACCAATTTCAAAGGATGCATATAATATGTTAAGAAGATATGTATGTGTATGTAAATTGTGAGTCTAAATATAATTGGGAATATGAATGGTCATCTTGCAAATCTTGATGCTATTGGCCATGCTAAATACGTCCCAAATTATTTGGCAGTACACAATTTGTATGGAAATAATTATTCCGATTACAATTTTTAGTGAAATATGCTCTGCAAATTGCTGGTTTCCTGTTTCAAATGGATTACGAAAAAACTACATATCAATCAGAAAACGCGAGTAGTTTTTTTTCGGAATTTTTTTTTAAGGATATGGGAGGGGATATGTTATTGGCCCATTCCGCCGCAAGAATTTCCCTCCAGTATATTGGCATGTATTTCTAATATTTATACCCTACACAACTATGTTGTCAGGGTATTATAGCTTTGTGCAGCTCCAAAAGTTTGTAACGCCGCGAAATATTGGTGCTAGACCCACCTTTAAGTATACCGATCGTCATACCTCGACTAGCTGAGTCGATCTAGACCTGTGTGTCCGTCCGTCTGTCTGTCCATGATAATTTGTAAACACGATACAGGCCACGGTTATGGACCAATCTTCATGAAAATTTTCATGTAGGTTGGGTTCTGGCCAATGAAGACCCCTATTGTTTTTGGAAAATATCGGTTAATATAAGGGGATGAAATGGACCAAATATTTAATTTTTGTCGGTTTTTCTGGTCGCTCCAGAGGCCGCAATAATGGCCCGAACATCGTGAAATTTTCCATGGAGAAGGGGATCGGGCCAAAAAATAAGCATGCCTGTTTTTATAAAGATCGGTCAATATTTAGCGGGTCAAATGGACCCTGACTTTTGTGTGAAAAATGACAAAATTTGTATTATATAGCGTACATATTTACCCCTGAAGGACATATTATATCCAAGAGGAGTGGTTGACCTTTAAATTAAGACCAATTATATTGTTGTATGTGCTCGGATGTGGGAGTTACACCTAAATATTTACAGGTATCTCCGTATTCGTATATTATTTAGTAAGCCATTATCACTCTATAGAGCGGAACTATAGCGCTGATCGCTTTGAAATGTTCCATGAGGTTCCAGTTATGGTCAAGAACATCCAGTTCTGGTCAATAATTTTCGGTGATGATCAGATAATAATTTGGGAATGAAGTGGACCGAAAACTTAATTTTTTGTGTTATTTTCGAGTCGATCTATAGACCACAAATGAAAGCTGAACATCACAACACAACCCACGGTGAAGGGAATCTGGACAATAGCTGTACTGTGTGAGGAAGAGGTGCTGTTTACCTCTAATCGGGCAAGAGGGTGCAAATATCACGATATAGTGCCCAGACACGGAATAAACATTCGCAGAAAATTTGAGTATCGTATGGTCGGCCCCGTCCGACTATACTGCTCCGCTCACTGGTTTTAATTTACATAAATATTACTTGCTATATTTTTGGGATTTCTGATATCCTGTCGCAAAAATATTTTAGAATTAAAAGCAAAATTTTCAAATTATTTAATTTAATTCTTATTACTGTAGATACTGTATAGATGGTATGTGTGAAATGAAGATAACAAATGGATAAGTATCATATGACGAAACAAAATTTATAGAGGTATGGACATTCATTTTTAGAGTTGCGTGATTCATTGTCATCAGTATTTAATATACGTTCCAAAGGTCCATAATCTTCGAAGGTGCACTGAATAGACAAACTAATAATCAGGGAGACTACGATAGATAACCCAAAGTATAGTGAGAGTTTCATAGTTGAAGTAAGGACCGCCTCTCCCCAAAATTCGGGATCCGAATGTTCTTAAAAAATCGTCAACAAATTCTATATTTAATAGTCCATAAAATAAAATTTCTCCCACAATATATTTGAAAGATATTTTGTCTTCAAAACTATTCATCAATTTCTTGAACTAATTGAAATCACATCATAGAGACCTATAACATATAGTTAAAACTCACCATCTTACATTTTTCCAACTTATAAGCACACCCCATTGTTGGCTAAGAAAATTCATATATAAAGATTTCGTTCAGCTTGTCTAGAAAGTATATAAAAATACCCTGATCACCTATTAATGCCCCCAGTATGCTGCTCATCTACAAAAGACTCCCTTGCCTTGGATCGGTTATTATATACAACATTGCTTTCAGCTGGTTTATGAGGGCTGCCAGGCTATACAATCACCTTTAAAGATTCCCTAAATTTCTAATAAAAAGGTACTCTGGTACTGTATCTATTTCCTTATGCCTTTATATGGCCAATAAGTAGCATTTGGTCTCAACTCCTCTATAAAGACTTCATAATTATCTGCACTTCATAATTATCTGTTGAATGACTGTGTGTTCCACTTGGTATATAAAATTCTAAAATTCTTCAGTTTGTATTTATGGAAATTGGCTCATTTATGAAAATCTACCCTATTTTCTGATCATGCTGAACGTTAGGTCATCTATTGAAGTTCACGTGGTCTTCAGCTCGTATATAACATATTGTTGGGATTTCATTTAGTGTATTAAAAGATTTTTGGTCTTCATATCGCCCATAAAAGATTTCTAGGAATTCAGTTCGTCCACGAAAGTTTGCAGATCCTTAATTTTTCTGTGCAAGACTACCTAGCTCGATTTTGATGATTTCTTGAATTTCTCCTCGCCTTTGAAAAACTCCTGGCTTTAATAGTTTATAAAGGACATTAGCTAGCTAGGATGCTATTAAGTAAGGATTCCTTTAAGCCGATTTATCAATTACTTGTTTGATGAATATGTAAAAAAATTATACAAACCAACTTTTTCCCTACATGTCCGTAAAAAGTTCCCCGGTCAGCCAGACAGCTATAAATGATCCCGGCCTATGTTCACAGATAATGAAACTCTGGCCTTTAGAACGTTTATAACAAATACTATATATGTATAAGATACTCTGTAAAGTGTGTCAGCTTATCTATATCAATTGCAATTAGATTGTCTACCAAATACACTCAAATCATCAGTAAGTCGAAGCTTATAAATAAACCTTATGAACTTTAGCACCTTTATGAAAGTCGTCCTGTTCCTGAGGTAGCATATTACAGTCACACTATTTTGTTTATAAAAGATTTTCTCCCTTACCTCCAGGTCATTGGGCCTCCAAAGTTTCCTGGTCTTTAAAAAAATATCTTCACCATTCGCTCTTTCATGAAGGAGCCTCTTGAGTTAATAGATGATATAAAGACTTCTAGAGCTTCTATAAATATTTATTTAAAGAGTATCACAAAAGTCGGGATTGTTAAGGATATATTTTCAAGGTCTTAGCAGGGTGCAATAATATGAGGATTAATCAACGCCTTTAAAAATTTCTTATATTTATTATACACCGCCTCCAAAAATATTCTTTAATAAATCCAAGCCTTTAAAAATGTCTTATATTTATTATACACCGCCTATATGAGACCTCCAAAAATATTCTTTAAAAAATCCACGCCTTAATTGAGACCCCCTATGTGAGACCTCCAAAAATATTCTTTAAAAAATCCACGCCTTAATTGAGACCCCCTATGTGAGACCTCCAAAAATATTCTTTAAAAAATCCACGCCTTAATTGAGACCCCCTATGTGAGACCTCCAAAAATATTCTTTAAAAAATCCACGCCTTAATTGAGACCCCCTATGTGAGACCTCCAAAAATATTCTTTAAAAAATCCACGCCTTAATTGAGACCCCCTATGTGAGACCTCCAAAAATATTCTTTAAAAAATCCACGCCTTAATTGAGACCCCCTATGTGAGACCTCCCAAAAATATTCTTTAAAAAATCCACGCCTTAATTGAGACCCCCTATGGGAGTCTCTCTATGTGAGACCTCCCAAAAATATTCTTTAAAAAATCCACGCCTTAATTAAGACCCCCTATGTGAGACTTCCCAAAAATATTCTTTAAAAAATCCACGCCTTAATTGAGACCCCCTATGGGAGTCTCTCTATGTGAGACCTCCAAAAATATTCTTTAATAAATCCACGCCTTAATTAAGACCCCCTATGTGAGACCTCCAAAAATATTCTTTAATAAATCCACGCCTTAATTAAGACCCCCTATGTGAGACCTCCAAAAATATTCTTTAATAAATCCACGCCTTAATTAAGACCCCCTATGTGAGACCTCCAAAAATATTCTTTAATAAATCCACGCCTTAATTAAGACCCCCTATGTGAGACCTCCAAAAATATTCTTTAATAAATCCACGCCTTAATTGAGACCCCCTATGTGAGACCTCAAAAATATTCTTTAAACCAGTGAGCGGAGCAGTATAGTCGGACGGGGCCGACCATACGATACCCTACACAACTACCACGAACTCTAACTTTCTGAGGATATTTATTCCGAGTCTGAGTAATATTTCCTGATATTTGCCCCCTCTTGTCCGATTAGAGGTCAACAACACCACTTCCTTACCTTTTCGAATATTCAGTACAGTTCTTCTAATTACTTGTCCAGATTAGCTTCACGGTAGGTTGTGTTGCGATTTTCGGATTATACTCGACTCGAAAACACACAAAATTTAAGTTTTCGGTCCATTTCATCCCAATATTATTATTTGATCATCACCGAAAATTATAGACGTTATCCTTGACCACACCTGGACCCTCGTGGAAAATTTCAAAGCGTTCCGCGCTATATTTCCGCCTCTAGTGTGGTAATGGGTTACTAAATAGTATCTGAATACGTAAGCACCTGTAAATATTTGACTGTAACTCCCACATCTGAGTAGATACATCACTATCAATTTAAAGGCCAACCACTCCTCTTGGATATGCTATCAACTCCTCGGGTCTACATCCTCCAGGAGTAAATATATATGCCATAGAATACAAATTTTGTAATTTTTCACACAAAAGTCAGGGTCGATTTGACCCTCTAAATATTGACCGATCTTTATCAAAAAATGCATGCTTATTCTCTGGCCCGATCCCCTTCTCCATGTGTGTTGGGGCCATAATTGCGGCCTCTGGAGCGATCTGAAAAACCGGCAAAAATTTAGTATTTGGTCCATTTCATCCCCTAAATATTAACCGATCTTTCCCAAAAACAATACGGGTCTTCATTGGCCAGAACCCATCCTACATGCAAAATTTCGTGAAGATTGGTCCATAACTGTGGCCTGTATCGTGTTTACAAATTATAATGGACAGACGGACGGACGGACGGACGGACACACATGTCTAGATCGACTCAGCTAGTCGAGATATGACGATCGGTATACTTAAAGGTGGGTCTAGGACCAATATTTCGCGGCGTTACAAACATTTGGGGCTGCACAAAGCTATAATACCCTGACAACATAGTTGTGTAGGGTATAAAAATCCACGCCTTAATTGAGACCCCCTATGTGAGACCTCCCAAAAATATTCTTTAAAAAATCCACGCCTTAATTGAGACCCCCTATGGGAGTCTCTTTATGTGAGACCTCCAAAAATATTCTTTAATAAATCCACGCCTTAATTAAGACCCCCTATGGGAGTCTCTCTATGTGAGACCTCCAAAAATATTCTTTAATAAATCCACGCCTTAATTAAGACCCTTTATGGGAGTCTCTCTATGTGAGACAGCCAAAAATATTCTTTAATAAATCCACGCCTTAATTGAGACCCCCTATGTGAGACCTCCCAAAAATATTCTTTAAAAAATCCACGCCTTAATTGAGACCCCCTATGTGAGACCTTCCAAAAATATTCTTTAAAAAATCCACGCCTTAAATGAGACCCCCTTTGTGAGACCTCTCAAAAATATTCTTTAAAAAATCCACGCCTTAATTGAGACCCCCTATGGTAGTCTCTCTATGTGAGACCTCCAAAAATATTCTTTAATAAATCCACGCCTTAATTGAGACCCCCTATGTGAGACCTCAAAAATATTCTTTAAAAAAGTAGTAAAGTCGGACGGGGCCGACTATATGATACCCTTCACCACTATGGATATATTAAACAGGACTATTAACATGAAATTGGATGAAATAAAATATGTGATATTTATCTAAATGTGAATCTACCTATATATCCATAAGTTATATAAATCGACTTCACTCAAATATAAATAGGTTATCTGTTGGGCTATGTCTGTACTTCTAGAAAACGCAACTACGTAATCCTATGCTCAATTTTGTACGTTGTGCAAAATTTGATGTCAACCTGACTAGCATGAAGAGTTTGATGTCCAATTTACTTAAAATCGGGCGAAAATATATATGGAAGCTCTATCCAAATATATCGAAGGATATATAGGGACTTTGGTGCACCATTTACATGAAATCGGACGAAACTATATCTGAATCTGGGCCGATTTTCTCGAAACTGGGCAGACATCATTCTAGGCTCAATTCAGTACGTTATGCCAAATTTCCTGCAAATCGAAAGATATATAGGGACTTTGGGGCACCATTAACATGAAATCGGACGAAACTATATATGGAAGCTATATCTAAATCTGGACCGATTTTCGAGAAACTGGGCAGACATCATTCTAGCCTCAATTCAGTACGTTATGCCAAATTTCATGCAAATCGAAAGATATATAAGGACTTTGGTACACCATTTACCTTAAATCGGAGGAAGATATATACGGGAGCTATATCTAAATCTGAACCGATTTTCACGAAACTTTGCACACATCATTCTAGACTTAATTCAGTGCGCTATGCCAAATTTCGTGCAAATCGAAAGATATATAGGGACTTTGGTACGCCATTTACCAAAAATCGGCCGAAACTATATATGGGAGCTATATCTAAATCTGAACCGATTTTCACGAAACTTGGCACACATCTTTCGTGGCTCAATTCAGTGCGCTATGCCAAATTTCGTGCAAATCGAAAGATTTTCAGGGTCTAAAGTCCGTAAATCGGGCGAAACTATATATGGGAGCTATATATAAATCTGAACCGATTTTCACGAAACTTGGCACACATCTTTCGTGGCTCAATTCAGTACGCTGTGCCAAATTTCGTGCAAATCGAAAGATTTTCAGGGTCTAAAGTCCGTAAATCGGGCAAAAATATATATGGGAACTATATCTAAATCTGAACCGATTTTTCCCAATTTCAATAGGGTTCGTCCTTGGGCCAAACAAATGAGCTGTGCCAAATTTCATCCAAATCGGATCATAAATGCGACCTGTACTTTGTTTACAATTTAACATGGACAGACGGACAGACGGAACCATGGGTCTATCTCGATTATTTTTGCCTGTTACAAACATATGCACAAAGACATAATACCCTGTACCACAGTGTGGTGAAGGGTATAAAAATCCACGCCTTAATTGAGACCCGCTATGTGAGACCTCCACGCCTTGTTGAGGTCCTTTAAAAATATTTTTTAAGAAGAATTGCTCCAATCAGTAATTCCTTCAAAATTTACCAGAAATATTTTTCTTCCCAGAAACTTTATTTCATTTAGATGGACATTCGCATACATTTGTCATTTATATGTTTCGAAAATTTCTTGGAATTGTTTTGTGTAGAACAAAAGGACAACACACACACATGTCCATGGACAGCTTATTAGACCGCATATTGTTAAACAAAGAGTACACATTTAAATGTGGATATCGCAAAACTTAACCACTATCAGCTCACAGAGTGTGGACTAATTGGAAAGGAAGCGCTCTAGGTGTGTGTTTGTGAGAGTGTTGGCAAACTATACACAGATTTTTGGGAACAGCATTCATGTGTTGGTATTATTTGCCATGGTAAATAAGCCTCAAACAAATTAAGGAATTGTTTAACACATTTGTAGAAAAAGGATATTTGTTGGGTCCTTATATCTTAGTACACATTTCTGAGAGCCTGTTTTATTATGGGAATTTTTAAAAAATAAATGAAATTTATAAAATTATTTTGGTAAAAAAAATTACAAACATGAGATAGGTCTAAAATATCTGTCGGTAAAATATTCATAGTTTTACTTAAGAAAAAAGTATTAGAAAATTGGGCAGTATTGGTATATTTTGGTTACAGGATAAATCTCACAATTCCCCCAATGAATCTCACAGAATCCCCGAACGTAAGGATCGACACATGTTCCTTAGGCTTGGCATTTATTGTGCCAATATATGGGCTTAGCAAACTTTCATTACAAAAAGTTGGTCTAGAATCTCTTTTGACAACTTTGAGTTTCATAAACTTTAATCTAACCAGACTCTATTTCCAAAAATTATATTAAATGTAGGTGTATGCTGCTATCCATTACTGTGTACTTTTGAAACTTCTGGGAATATATTTGTGTACAGCTAAGGGACAATCACACACACTCATATATGTAAATTGATTATTTGACCACACAATCGTTAACAAACATGGACAAGGAAATATATACAAATTCCAAGTTTATATTTATATACGTTTGTACATCAAACCTGACCATCTACAACTCCAGAAACAGCCAACTAATTTCAAAGGATGAATATATTATACTTAGGATATAGGTTTGTATGTATGTAAATTGAGTGACTAAATATAATTGGGAAAAATGAAAGGCCAGCATTCACAACTTGAAAGTATATGGGTATGCTAAATAATTCCAAATTGTTTGGGAATACAAACATTTATTCGAGAAGAATAATTCAGATTACATTTTCTAGTGAAATATATTCTACAAATTGCTGATTTCCTGTTTCAAATGGATTACGAAAAAACTACATATCAAGCATAAAAACATGTGTTATTTAATAATTTCATTATCTAAGGATATGCTGATTATTGACCTATCCAAAGAGTATAATTTCCTCCCTGAATGAAGACGTTTACTTCGAATAATTATACCCTACACAACTATGTTGTCAAGGTATTATAGCTTTGTGCAGCCCCAAAAGTTTGTAACGCCGCGAAATATTGGTCCTAAACCCACCTTTAAGTATAACGATCGTCATATCTCGACTAGCTGAGTCGATCTAGACATGTGTGTCCGTCCGTCCGTCTGTCCATTATAATTTGTAAACACGATACAGGCCACAGTTATGGACCAATCTTCACGAAATTTTGCATGTAGGATGGGTTCTGGTCAATGAAAGATCGGTTAATATTTAGGGGATGAAATGGACCAAATACTAAATTTTTGTCGGTTTTTCTGGTCGCTCCAGAGGCCGCAACAATGGTCCGATCATCGTGAAGTTTTGCATGGAGAAGCGGATCGGGCCAAAGAATAAGCATGCCTGTTTGGAGAAAGATCGGTCAATATTTAGCGGGTCAAATGGACCCTGACTTTTGTGTGCCAATTACAAAATTTGTATTCTATGGCGTATATGTTTACCCCTGAAGGACATATACCCGAGAAGTTGATATTATATCCAAGAGGAGTGGTTGACCTTTAAATTAAGACCAATTATATTGTTGTATGTGCTCGGATGTGGGAGTTACACCTAAATATTTACAGGTATCTCCGTATTCGTATATTATTTAGTAACCCATTATCACTCTGGAGAGCAGAACTATAGCGCTGATCGCTTTGAAATGTTCCATGAGGTTCCAGTTATGGTCAAGGACAACGCATATAATTTTCGGTGATGATCAGATACAAATTTTGGAATGAAGTGGACCGAAAACTTAATTTTTTGTGTTATTTTCGAGTCGATCTATGAACCACAAATGAAAGCCGAACATCACAACACAACCCACGGTGAAGGGAATCTGGACAATAGCTGAACTGAATACTCGTAATATTCGGAAAATATGTTAGTGTGAGGAAGATGTGCTGTTTATCTCTAATCGGGCAAGAGGGTGCAAATATCACGAAATATTGCCCAGTCTCGGAATAAACATTCGCTGAAAATTTGAGTTCCGTGGTAGTTGTGTAGGGTATCGTATGGTCGGCCCCGTCCGACTATACTGCTCCGCTCACTGGTTTATATCCTACAATATTACTTCCCGTATCATTTTTATACCCTACACAACTATGTTGTCAAGGTATTATAGCTTTGTGCAGCCCCAAAAGTTTGTAACGCGGTCCTAGACCCACCTTTAAGTATAACGATCGTCATATCTCGACTAGCTGAGTCGATCTAGACATGTGTGTCCGTCCGTCCGTCCGCCTGTCCATTATAATTTGTAAACACGATACAGGCCACAGTTATGGACCAATCTTTACGAAATTTTGCATGTAGGATGGATTCTGGCCAATGAAGACCCCTATTGTTTTTGGTAAAGATCGGTTAATATTTATGGGATGAAATGGACCAAATACTAAATTTTTTTTTTTGGGTTTTCTGGTCGCTCCAGAGGCCGCAACAATGGTCTGAACATCGTGAAATTTTGCATGGAGAAGCGGATCGGGCCAAAGCATAAGCATGCCTGTTTGGAGAAGGATCGGTCAATATTTAGCGGGTCAAATGGACCCTGACTTTTGTGTGAAAAATGACAAAATTTGTATTCTATGGCGTATATGTTTGCCACTGAAGGACATAGACCCGATAAGTTGATAGTATGTTCAAGAGGAGTGGTTGACCTTTAAACTAAGACCAATTATATTGTTGTATGTGCTCGGATGTGGGAGTTACACCTAAATATTTACAGGTATCTCCGTATACGTATATTATTTAGTAACCCATTATCACTCTGGAGAGCAGAACTATAGCGCTGATCGCTTTGAAATGTTCCATGAGGTTCCAGTTATGGTCAAGGACAACGCATATAATTTTCGGTGATGATCAGATAAAAATTTTGGAATGAAGTGGACCGAAAATTTTAATTTTTTGTGTTATTTTCGAGTCGATCTATAGACCTCAAATGAAAGCCGAACATCGCAACACAACCCACGGTGAAGGGAATCTGGACAATAGCTGTACTGAATACTCGTAATATTCGGAAAATATGTTAGTGTGAGAAAGAGGTGCTGTTTATCTCTAATCGGGCAAGAGGGTGCAAATATCACGAAATATTGCCCAGTCTCGGAATAAACATTCGCAGAATAATTTGAGTTCCGTGGTAGTTGTGTAGGGTATCGTATGGTCGGCCCCGTCCGACTATACTGCTCCCCTCACTGGTTTATATCCTACAATATTACTTCCCGTATCATTTTTATACCCTACACAACTATGTTGTCAGGGTATTATAGCTTTGTGCAGCCGCAAATGTTTGTAACGCCGCGAAATATTGGTCCTAGACCCACCTTTAAGCATAACGATCGTCATATCTCGACTAGCTGAGTCGATCTAGACATGTGTGTCCGTCCGTCCGTCTGTCCATTATAATTTGTAAACACGATACAGGCCACAGTTATGGACCAATCTTCACGAAATTTTGCATGTAGGATTTGTTCTGGCCAATGAATACCCCTGTTCTTTTTGGGAAAGATCGGTTAATATTTAGGGGATGAAATGGACCAAATACTAAATTTTTGTCGGTTTTTCTGATCGCTCCAGAGGCCGCAATTATGGCGCGAACAGGCTCAGAATAAACATCCGCAGAAAGTTAGAGTTCCGTAGAAGTTGTGTAGGGTATCGTATGGTCGGCCCCGTCCGACTATACTGCTCCGCCCACTGGTTATTATTTCTAATATCCTATTGCAATAATATTTTGAAATTAAAAACCTAATTTTCAATTTGTTTATTTTTTTAAATAAATTTATTTGCTACACACATTTTTAGAATCTCATACGAAAAATATGAAATAAAATTTCTTTAAAGAAATATGTGCATATTTCCAAAAATTGGGATTTAATGTAGGTCTATGCTATTGTGTACAACTGAACGACAAAGACACATATATATGTACATGTACATGCACATGATTATTTAGCCACACACTAGTTAACAAAACGGACAAGGAATATTGGCATTATTC
>NW_026873072.1:0-13963 GCF_032173495.1 Musca vetustissima | reverse complement strand
GCGGTTCCATTCTATAATCGGTATTTAGTTTTACTTTCAATAGAATTGGAATTATATTAGTGTTTTAGATTATCATTAAGTAGCAACTTATACTTCCAAAAATTATCAACTTTTTCGGGTAAGTCATATACAAAGGTCCTCCCAAATTTCGTTATTTTTTTGGAGTATGGACACGTTTTTCAACCAATGGACTATAGGTCAAATGACCACTTTTTCTGTGCACAATTAATAGCGGCAACAAAATCATAGTATTCGTCATGAAATTTGGCCCAACTTATTTTTTTGTTTTACTTGAATCGTTTTTGTTGAATTTGGAAGAAATCGGTTCAGATTTGGATATAGCTCCCATATATATTTTCGTCGATTTTAGGTAAATGGTGCACCAAACTGAAAAAGTTTGCCCGATTGGGACAACATTTTGCACAGCGTACGGAATTTAGTCGAGTTTGACATCTGTGAAGTTTTGTTGAAATCGGTCCAGATTTATATACAGCACACATATATAGTTTCAAACTCCCAATAATGGTCCTATTTAAAAGAAATTTTACACAGCGTACTGAGTTCAGTCCAGTTTGGCATCTATGAAGTTTTCCTTGAAATCAGTCCATATTGAGATTTTAGGTAAATGGTGCACCAAACTTTCAATATTTATGCGATTGGCATGCAATTTTCTTATAGATTTCAGAATGTTATGTGTATGGTTTTTATTGGCTCAAATATCTATGTAGATCACATTTGTTTTTTACCCGATTCCATGTTAATGGTCATCCAAAGATGGTATGTCTCTTCTATCAACAGGATATTGTACACATTATCATTTTTGTTTGTACCCAAAGTGGTAAAGGGTATCATATAGTCGGCCCCGTCCGACTTTTAACCTTTCTTTACTGGTTGTCTTTGAAAACATTCATCTTTCTGTGAAAATTTTTACAAATTTTTCGCTAATTTTAAGCAAAATAAATGTACTATTTGCTTAAAAAATTTCTCTCTTTCATCCGAAATGTTGTCGACATAAATTTTGCTCACTACATGTTTGAAAACTGCAAACAGGTTTTTCCTTTTTGTTACCTTCTTTTCGCCATATTTCAAAAAGTTCGATTTTTTATACGGAGGTTGCCTAGATAAAAGAGGCATTACTCGCAAAACGCAAAAAATCGCAACTTGAAATAAATTGAAAATAACTCATTACTTATCACTTAATTTATGTGCAAAATTTCAAAGAGGTCATATTGGGTCATTTTTTAATAGCTTACTGAAAGTCAATCTACCAAATTACTTTAACTTTTTAAAGTCTTCATATACTAAAGGGTTATTTTCAAGTATAGTGTCGCAAACATAAAAATGTTTTGATTTAATATAAATATACTCACTTGTATCTATATTTTCCATTTTACACTAATTAATTATTGTAAACACAATCGAAATAATACGCACTTAAAGTTGACTAAGCCCCACAGAAATATAAGCATATTTATAGAATAAATTGTATTGAGCGACATGCACGGCCAGCTGTGTAACGGTACTTTATGTTTAGCACTAATTAATATCACGTGTCTCTATTTTAGAGTGTTCTAAATACAAAAACAAGAACAACAACTCGTGAAGAACGACACTTTGATTTTTTCCAATTTTGCACAGAAAAGCTGGTCATTTGACCTATAGTGCAATGGGCTGAAATTGTTCGGTAAAAAGTCTCCCTACAATTGTCAATATTGACCCATATGGCAATTGTTCCCACCAACATTTATCAAAAACGGGCCAAAAAAAGGTTATAACGTCGACATAACAATATCTCCCAATTTTCAGTATATGGGGAATTAAGGGGGCTCCTCTCCAATTTTTTATTTTAAAAAATTGGCGATGTTTGAATGATTGCCGAACATTGGAGCTTTTGAATCAAAAACTCCAACGGCATTCGAAGGAGTACATGACTGGGTCTGCTATCAACTATGATTATTAAAACACACAAAAACGAACAAAATGGAGGACCTATGAAATTCGATTTTTGGAAAATTGCCAATTTTTGACTACAAACCAAGTTAATTTGGATTATTTGGATTTGAATTACTAGTTTTTGAGTTATTGTGTTCGTCATTCATAAAAACATTTTTTCAACTGGTTTTGTTGATCTTATTTGGCTCTCATTTTTTTTAGTTATGCTTTCAGTTCTCTTATCAAAAATTATAAATATCGGTCAATGTGGGGAATTTTCTCCCATATAATTTTTTAGCAAAATTTTCCGACTATGACTTCGTAGCCTCGTTTCAAAATGTCAATTAAATATTTAAAGAAAAAAAATCAATTTATACACATAGACTAACACCATAAATAGAATAGACTGTCTGCAGTTTCCCATTCAATACATTATTTATAATATAGCTTATCAACTACCCGTCCTACAAAAATCACACTTTACGACATTTTTATTTATTTAGAAGATCAATGGTTTCCTTTCAACAAAAAAATTTTCAATTAAATATAAAATTTATTTTACACTTCAAAGTCGGAGAAATCAAGTTTGTTCCAATTACATTTGATCAACACTTTTTTGTCTAGACACAAAGAGAACAGCAGTTCAAATGAAAACATTTTCTTCAAAATAGAAAATAAAATCAATGCAAAAGAAACCTCATCAAAAGACCTCTTCAAAACTATCAATGAACTGTTTGATGTCCCATGGCTTAGGTGGAAAACTTAATTTTAATTGCAAGAGACACATCGTCTATTGTTCGTTGGTGTATATACAGATATTCAAACCAAATCTCTATGTATGGATATTTGTATTTTAAAACTAAAAATCATTTGATTGATATTCGTATTGAACTGTTGAAGATTATTTGGATTTTGTGACCAAACAAAACATGACTGCTGTTGTACGAAATTTAGATGTAGATTTCTGTTTTATTTTTAATGCAAATCCTTTTTCACATTTCTATTGTGTGTGTGTGTGTGTTGTTAGGCATCTGATTGTATGGGTGTTTGAATGTATGACTGTGAGTGATGATATTGCATCTCTCTTGATGGCCTCTATGGCACAAATCCACAAATGTGACCCATTTTTTTGGTGACTGCACTTTGCACTTTCTCTCTACATTAAATAGTTGTATGAAAAAAATCCACCCAGTTCTCACTTTCACTCTTATAGACATTGGTAAAAATCATTTCTCTCAAACCCTTCAAAAATAAAACAGTTTTTTTTGGCATTTCACAAAAAATCATTGCAGCAACACCAACAACCAAAACTTACACTTACAAATATACCATTAGCACTAATATCTATACACATATGCATGTGTGAGTCTGCATGTGCATGTGTGCGTAAGTGGTTTTGAGTGACTGTGAATAAAAATGTTGATTTATATCTTGGTGAATTGTTTTGTGTGCGGGTGTTGCAGCGCAGGGACCTCTGCATAAAAACACAGACGTTGAGTTTTTTTTCTATTTACACTTAAAAAATGTGCTGGAAAATATTAAGAAAAATAGCACAAATGCAAACATGAAAATGATATCTGATGTTGTAATTTTTTGTTTTGCTCTGTTATTGTTGTCGTTGGTGTTTTTGCTATGCGACCTAAATATATACCCTTAATACATGTATTTTCACTCTCGCATAAATACATATTTGGATTCTGAATCAGTTCAGTACCAAAAAAAGCAGCTCGCAGCCAGCGATTTCGCATTTGCATATGAGTTCAATTTACACGTACCGATGCACCAGTCATTTATATTCATTGTAAATGTAGGTGGAGGTTATTATACGATATTTCGTTTTGGGAGTACACAATTTTTACATTTGTAATAGTATAAATTTCAACAAAAAAACATATAATTTGTTCAAGAAAGTGTTTAAAAGCTGGAATTAAAATAATTTCAAATTTATGAGAATCTTTTGATTTGAAGTGTCTTTTAATGCTGGGTCCCCATCATTTATCAAGATTCGTGTAGCCGAAACAATACATTTTTATACCCTTCGCCACACTGTGGTACAGAGTATTATGTCTCCATGCATATGTTTGTTACAGACTAAACGAAACGAGATAGACACATGGTTTCTTTTGATAATATGCATAGAATAAATTTCTGAGTCGATTTATGCATGTCCGTCCGTTTGTTCATGTTAAAGTGCAAACAAAGTACTGGTCGCATTTAAGATCCGAATTGAATGATATTTGGCACAGCTTATTTATTTGGCCCAAGGAAATTGGGAAAATACTGAAATTGGGAAAATAGGTTCAAAATTAGATAAAGCCTCCAATATATATTTTCTTCCGATTTAATGTAAATGGTGTACTAAAGTCCTCGTGTATCTACTAGAATGATGTATGTTATGTTTCGTGAATATCAGTTCAGATTTGTATATAGCTTAGATATATACATTCATATATATACCGATGCAGACATATTTTACATATATAATTTGAACGGGTGTCTGATACACGTTATTCGGTATGCCGAATAGCTTTAAATTTGCTTTTAAACCGATTAGTACCACAGTACGCAAACGACTCTAAATCTGTCCAAATGAAATGAAATTTAGTACAGGTTGCTTGAAGGCATGTGTATGGATTGATGTTAGTCGGTTTGCATATGTAGGATATACCCCAAATGGTGAAGGGTTTCATATAGTCCTCCCAGTCTGACTTTACAACTTTCATTCCTAGATTTTGGTACGAAGATATTATTAGATATTATAGCCATTTCGGTTGGCAAACGCTTCCAACAAGGAAAGGAGATAGACACATAGTTCCTTTTAAGAATATGCATATAATCACTTTCTGAGTCGATTTATGCATGTCCGTCCGTCCGTCCGTCTGACCATGTTAAATTGTAAACAAAGTACAGATCGCAGTTAAATCCGAATTGGATGACATTTGGGACAGCTCATTTATTTGGCTCAAGGACGAACCCTATTGAAATTGGGAAAAATCGGTTCAGATTTAGATATAGCTCCCATATATAGTTTCGTCCGATTTTTAGTAAATCGTGCACCAATGTCCCTATATATATATTCGATATGCACAAAATTTGGCACAGCGTACTGAATTTGCAACGAGATTTTCAGGTTTTAGTTTTTCTATTATTGGTGTCCTATATTCGCTTGGAAAAACATTTCCATAAGTTGATCAAGTTCATGAATGTTTTTCAGGAAACTATTTTGTTACACAGTGTAATTATGTTAAACAAATTTTGTATACTAAATAACTTAAGATATCAACGTATATCTTGCTTTGTCATCTCTATAACAGAATTATCCTTTTTTTCTTTTCATTCGTAAAGAAAAAGACATTCCCAGGTGGCTACTTAAAATCTCTGTTTTTGTGAATACGACTATTTCGTTGTGAAAGTGACATAAATAAACACTTTGTATGCCAATGCTGGCTGTATTTGAGACATCATAGAAATGTATCTTGGAGTTGAAACCAACATTTTAATTTCTTTTGAATTTTATCTTTTCAAACACTCGGTTGTGAGTGGACTCTTGTGCATCATGCTCAAGATATGTCTTTTTATCTCTGTACCACTATTCTGGGTCTAATATTTTCTTTGATATCAATGAAATGTCAATTCTTTGGAGACGATGTCACACTTACCGAAAGAAAATATAATTATGGAAATTTGTAAATGGTGTAGCCTGTCAAAAAGACATTCAATTGTTGAAGTAGGGCAAACAGAACTAAAAAAATGAAAAAATAAGGAAATTTAAAGGGGAATAAATAGGAACTGGAAATAGGAATTAGGACGGGTTTAAATTTTGACTTAACTCATATTCCATAATCCCAATAATAAAATGTTTTTTATACCCTACACAACTATGTTGTCAGGGTATTATAGCTTTGTGCAGCCCCAAGAGTTTGTAACGCCGCGAAATATTGGTCCTAGACCCACCTTTAAGTATACCGATCGTCATATCTCGACTAGCTGAATCGATCTAGACATGTGTGTCCCTCCGTCTGTCCTTCTGTCCATTATAAATTGTAAACACGATACAGATCACAGTTATGGACCAATCTTCACGAATTGTAGGATGGATTCTGGCCAATGACGACCCCTATTGTTTTTGGTAAAGATCGGTTAATATTTAGGGGATAAAATGGACCAAATACTTAATTTTTGTCGGGGTTTCTGGTCGCTCCAAAGGTCGCAATTATGGCCCAAATATCGCGAATTTTTACATGAAGAAGGGAATCGGGCCAAAGAATAAGCATGCCTGTTTTGATAAAGATCGGTGAATATTTAGAGAGTCAAATGGACCTTGACTTTTGTGTGTGAATTTTGTCAGATTTTCTAGTCGCTCTATAGACAATTATTATATGCAGAACCTCGCATGTTTTACAAGGTGAAAGAGATGTGACCAAATCCTTAGAGCGGCTGTTTAGATGATGATCGGTCATCAAGCAAAGCATAAAGCGACAAGTTTCTTATTTTATGGGGTAAAAATTCACTTCAAGAAAAAGAATAGGAAATATGCCAGGGTTAGAAAGTTGAGCTTTTTACCTCTAATCGATCAAGAATATGCAAATATCACGAAATACTGTGCAGTTTCAGAATATAGAACCGCAGAAAGTATGGTCGGCCCCGTTCGACTATACTGCTTCGCTCACTGTTTTTTTCTTTTTTTAAAGAAGACATTAATTACAATATTGTAGAAATATCCTATTATTTTCAGTTGGAATCCAAATGACTCATACATGCATATACATGTACATTTGTATGTAATTGCTATTGAAACGAAAACCTCAAATTTTAATTACATTCGACAATGGCGTATTTTGATAGGCAAAGGATTGCGTGCTGGAAAAAACATGCACACACGCACTCCCCAACCATCGCATGAAGGCTTCACATTTTTATTGCATACTTCAATTTTCAATACAAACACACACAACGACGCAAAAAATTCAAAACGAGAAAAACACCAAACTAAAATTTAGAATTCAACATTAAATGATTGGAATAAAATTGACTGGGTGTGGGTCAAAAATGTTAAATGATTTTAGAAAAAAAATTGTTTTCGATTTTTAACATAATATTCACATTTAAATGCCACATACAGTCAAGTCCATCCAAAAAATGTGCCATGGTCAATGTACAATTCTACTCTCTACTCTGTTCGGTTCACATGATTGCATTTCAAAAGCGCCAGAAATTGAAGTGCTCACGTTTCATTGCAAATATGAAGCCACTTGTATGCGAATGCAATATTCAATAAATCTGTGTTTTTGTTGTTCCCGTGTTTTTTTTATTATTTTCAAATAAATATACATATATGAAAATCAAATCATAATTTATTTTTAGCAATGATTTTGGCAATGACTATTGATTTACAGACACACAGACAGACACTGTCAATGAGTATGACAGATGGTGATTAGCAACGTGAGTGAGAGTTTATTTTTATAACCCGAAAAAAATGAAATATGACATTTGGGGTTGATAGTTGAATGCGAATGATTTGGCCATAGAATAATTTAGTTCTAATTTTGACATCCATGAGGGGAAGTTTAATACATTTCCATATTAATGCATTTTGCCCGAGAGGATATGCTATAGAAAGTGTTTTAGATTTATATTTGATATATACAAACTGAAATAAAAAGGATATACAAACTGAAAAAAGTAGAATAAACGAAAATTGCAGGATATATAAAAGGATTAGGACTTTCTTACAAAACCATATTCCGGTATCATATTTGTTGATTTTTACCTATCTTAAAACTTATGGGTGGCGAAGGGGACGATAGATACCTAACAACGCAGACGTATAAAGGACCACCATATGCGAATCTGCATTTGGAATGTGCGTACATGGTACAGATCAAGCGCAGTTTTCGCATTGGCGGATGTACCTAAGAAGTGTAATGCCGATATTATTGCCTTACATGATTATCAGACGATTACGCTTTGTAATACAGCTGCCATAAAACGAGACATGAATTTTGGTGCAGATTTATGGTTAATAGGAGAATAAAAAACTCGTCTCCAGATTCACTCCAGTAGATGAGCGAATTGCTATAATACGTATAAAAGCGAAGTTCTTCTACATCAGTGTCATTTGCCCCCATGCACTGACGGAGGAAAAAGATGAGCAGACCAAAGACTACTAGCGCCTAGAAACAGCAAATGATCACTGCCCTGGCCATGACATTAAAATTCTGCTAGGATATTCTAATGCAAAAATCGGAAGGGAAAATATTTTTGGGCCTACCGTAGGAAAATTTAGCCTCCAGGAATAAACATCCGACAACCGCATAAGATTGATTGACTTCACTTCAGCGAAAGACAGATTCAAGCATCTCGAAAGACAGATTCAAGACAGATTCAAGCAGATTCAAGCATCTCAAGCATCTCACTAGGCCACCTGGATTTCTTCTGATCAAGCAACGAGAAATCAAATTGATCATATTGTGATAGACGCCTAAAATACTGGATGAATGCCTTCCATCCAGTGTTTTTAGGCTGCCATTACCTATGGCAGCCAAGCTTCGCACCCTTCTTAATGTAGCAGCAAAGGTGCGATCTAATGTAACACGGAATAATATAGAAGCGCAATGACAAGGAATTACCCTCAGCCGCAAAAACAACACTTGTGTACCAAAACTCACCATCAAGAAACCCGTTGTAAGATCAGGGGTGTCGTAATATTATTGAGGTGAAAATGCAGCATATAGGGCAACCCTGCAAACCGTAGCAACACACAATTCAACAGATAATTATCGGGAGGAAAGGAGAAAGGAGAAACGTATTTACAGAACGAAAAAAAGTTGGAAGAACAAGAAAAACGTGGGCCTGAGAAAATCAAGATGTAAAGGAGTCAAAATCAGGTCCGGAAAATGTACCAAGGAGTAAAACATTAAACCGAAGGGTTTGGTGCAGCCACATCGTCCTGTAGAGATGAAAAAGTAAACCTGGTGAGAGATACAGATAGCGTGTTGAGGATCTGGAAGGAACATTTTGCACAGCTGCTGGTATCAAATAGTGGCGGTGAAGAAGATACCCCAGAACCAATAAGAAATGACAGACAGAATAGCAATCTGTTGGCTGATGAACAATAAAATAGCAGGTGCCGATGGGTCACCAGCCGAACTATTCAAGACTGGTGGTAAGATGCCGATTATGACAATTTGGTTAGAGGAATGCATGCCCAATGATTGAAACCTCAGCATCCATTGTCCCGTGCACAAAAAAGGAGACAAGACGATAAGTGCCAACTATAGAGGAATAAGTCTCCTTCCCATCGCATATAAAGTGTTATCAAGCGTGCTGTGTGAACGACTGAAGCCAAGGGTCAATGACATAATTGGACCATACCAATGCGGCTTCAGACCTGGCAAATACACCATTGACTAGATTTTCACTCTGCGCCAAATTTCGGAAAAGACCCACGAAAAACACATCTACACATACCGCCAATTCGTCGACTATAAAGCCGCATTCGACAGCCCTATTCGTTCAGAGGTGTTTAAAGACCTATCTGTGTTTGGCCTTCCTGCAAGATCAGCAGTTAAAGTCGGTACGGACCTCCCAGAGCCCTTCAACACCGAATGAGGATTCAGACACAGTGACAGTTTGTCGTGTGACCTTTTTAACATCTCGCTGGAAGAGGTCATACGAGAGACAAAGGTGAACAGAAATGGCACTCTGTATACCAAACAACACATGTTACTCGCCTACGCCGATGACATCGATATAATGGGTCAAACATTGTGAGTGGTAACAGTCGTCTTTGAAAGAATTGAGAAGGAGTCTGCCAAAGTGGGACTGGCAGTAAACGGCGAGAAGAACAAGCTGATGGTAAGACGTCCAGTAGACTCGGACCAAATGTTGAACTTGATAACTACAGCTTCGAGGTAATCAAAGATTGTATATACCTTGATACCGCCATAATTAAAACTAATGACCTACGTTTTGAAATTCGGAGTGGATAGTGTTGGCCAACAAATGCTACTATGTTATAAGTAAGCAGTTTAGAAACAGACCAAACTCACACTTTACAAGACGCTGATACTACCACTGGTGTTATATGGATCGGAGAGAACAATTCTCGGAAAGCTCTATGGGCCGATCTGCGTTGACGGTGAATATCGCCGTCGAATGAACCATGAGGTGTGCCAGCTATTCTCGGAGATCGGCATTGCTAGAGGTATCGGGATACAGCGACTACGTGGGCTAAAAGGCATATAAGAGCGAACCAGCTGGTGGTTCATACAGAAGGGGAAGGCCATGAATTAGATGAAAAGATCAAGTGGAAGACAACATTGCCGAACATGCTCCTTCAAATTGGATAAACTGCGCAAAATACCGACGCACCAGGAAATCTTTTTAAGCTCGGTTTATGGAACGAAAGTTCAGCCACCAGCTAGCTAAGTAAGTAGTTTGTCCGATTGACATGAAATCGTATTTACAACATGGGCCAATATTGATCATTGTACTCAATGATTATTAAAATATGTGGCAGAACTTTTCAATATATAGATCTTTGGGATGTACCTTTATAGTGGGGGCAAGCCTAAAAAGTGGACTAATATTGATAATTTTAGTTGGAAGATTTTCTACCCAGTGTGAATTAAAAATACGTAATTAAAGCTGATTTGTAAAAAAATGAAACAAATGTCTTCCAAAACCGAATTTTGGCGCACCGCAATATGGGGTACCCTAACAATTGGCCGCTATATCTCATTTTCAATACCAAACATCCCAGAAGTAACATCAACATTAGTTCAGAATTTCTATCTTCAATATTGTGAGCTTTAGGTTTTTTGCAAGAGTGTAGTTACGTCTTTTAGCATAAATAAAAACATACTATTGTAGTTACGTCCGTTTGAATTTCTTAAATTAGATCGCTGTTTTTGATGTTAGATGTCTAAATTTTTGTGTGAACATGTAATTTGATTTAACGAATAATAATCAAACAAAAAATCAGTTTCGATTTTTTCTGTAGATACGTCCGTTTGTCGATTTGTGTGATTATTGAGAACATTTTAGTACTTATCGTACATCTATAGCACGGATTTTAAATATTTCTTAAAATTAGCGTAAGAATTATCAAAAGCCTTCTCATTACCACAGCCCGGAAAAGGAACAGCGTTCCGCATATTTCATTTCAAAAATCAATCTCCATGCATCCACCTACTATATATTGTACAAAATTTGGTTACGTTTAGTAATATCCGTACAATTTTTGAACGGGTTTCCTAAATCAACCTAAAACAAACAAAATTGCCAGTTTTTAGGTTTATTCGTTCACCTCATAACAATAAAAATTGGTACGATACATTTAGTATATTTTGTAAACTTTTAGAACGCGTTTTTTACCAAAAAAAAAAAAAAAAAAATGCTACCATTTTTAGAAACTTTTGGTACATACACTTATAGTACGAATTTGAACAAACCCAGTCATATAACACACATGGACCTATAAGTACCCACATACAAAATTTCATTCTATCTTCAGAAGTTTCTTCAGGCGTTGTATATTGAAAGCATTTACTTTTGGTCATTTTCGTACACTTGTAGTAAGAATTTCACTCACGCAAAATTTAGTACTTTTCTTACCCTTATAGTACGAATTTCACCAAATCCCGCCTTAATTCCGACCCATATTCAAAATTTCAACATTCCAGCTTCAGGCACTTCGTCTGGACCTTGATTCTGAACCATTTTCGAAATTTCGTTAGGGTTATTTTATACATATATTTAAATGGATATGGGTTACAATCAGTGTTGCCAAAACTTTGTCGATAAAAAATGCCAGATTTTGTCTTAAAAAATGCTAGAAAGTGCTAAAAAAATTAAAAAAAGTGCCAAATAAAAGTGCTAAAACTTTTATAGAAGGAACTTCGCATATAGATAATAATGAGATCTTTATCTTTTAAAAGTTCATTCTACACACAAGATGGAGTAGGTTTATTTTAAATATTCTTGAAACACCTCGAAATATAGCTCCCAATATTGAAGACAGATATTTGAAATTTTGCAAATCACTAAAATTCTAGGATGTTTGGTATTGAGAATGGGATATCTGTCCTTTTTAGGGTAGCCCCAATCGAATTGGCTCTAATTTTATAATTTGGATTTTCATTGGAAAAAATTGTCCTACCAAAAATTATCAATATGTTTCCATGTTTCGGTGTAGAGCGTTACTTCAATTTTTCAGTGTTTTGCTGACTTTAGGCACGTTTTTCAACCAAAGTTGTTTTTTTTTATTTATTTATCGATATAAATCTAGCACCGTGAGAATAATAAAATTCTTATGAAGTGGTGCTAGTGGTACATTGAATATTTCAAGAGTATATTACGAATAAAGATAGTAACAAAATATGTTTATTGTTCATTTTATATAAGATATTCTTGTAATTCATGTTTGAAACGCAGGATGTTGCTTATAACCTGTATATTAGGTGGAAGATTATTCCAAAGACGAATAGTTGGTATGAAAAATTGTTTTTCCGATTTGGAAGTTTTAAATTTTAATTGTATTATTTTCTTGCCTCTGTTAGATCTGGCAAATTGTATTCTTTTTATTAAGTAAGATGGTTCCTTGTTTATTATAATTTTATGAAGAAATACGAGAGCTCTATATTTAAGGTAGTTTTCAAATGTCATGTTGAAAATCTTATAGGCAAGCTCAGAAATTCGATCACTACGTTTTTTATTAAATATATATCTTGCAATGTTATTAAACGTAACTTTAAGCTTGCGTTGGTCAGCATGATCACAGTTGTAAAAAACTTCGGAGCCATATAAAAGAGTCGGAACAAGGTATGATTTTGCAAGTAACATGCGTATTTCCATGGGTGTAGAGGTATGAACTGCCCAGAGGTTTCGTAACATTCCATGTACTTTTCCTGCTGTTATATTAATGTGAGTCGACCATGACAGCGTTTCATTAAATACCACTCCTAGGTTAGAAGCGAAGCTAACGTATTCTACATATGTGTATGCATTTTGACTTAAGGGGATTTATTCCTAGCCTGTTGTTTTCAGCCCAATTAGATATGTTTCTCAAATCATCATTAATTAGATTTATCGTAAATTGTAAATTTCTTGTGTTCGATCCTAGATATAATTGAACATCATCAGCATATATATGTAATTTGCAATGTGTCAGTGACTCCGGTAGATGGTTGATGTAAATGCAAAATAATAGAGGGCCCAAAACCGATCCTTGGGGAACACCGTGTTTTACAGGCAACTGCGAAGAGAACATATTGTTGTGAAAAACTGCTTGTGATCGGTTGCTCAAGTATGAATTAATAAGACGGCATGCAGAGGCAGAGAAGTTAAAAAATTTTTGGAGTTTCAGTAATAGAATGTTATGGTTTACGGTGTCAAATGCCTTGCTGTGATCTAGAAGTACGAGGAAGGAATCTTGCATATTGTCTTGATTACATCTTAGATCTTCAGTGACGTCCAAGAGGGCAGTAACACAGCTTCTGTTCTTCCTAAATCCATACTGATGTTCAGTAAGCATGTTATTTTTTGTGAGATATTCATTGATTTGCTTGTACATCAAGGTTTCCAATACTTTAGATATTAAAGGCAATATTGCTATAGGACGATATTCATGGTTAGCTTTGGGAATTGGAATAATTTTCGCTTGTTTCCATGCACCAGGGAAGGTAGATTTAACAAGAATGGTATTTAATATATATATTATGTAGGGTAGAATTTTTGGTAAGATTAATCTTAGTAGCTTCGGATTGATACCATCCATACCCTCAGCATTCGATTTAATTTCCTTGAATGTTGAAATAACTTCAGTGTGTTCGACACATCTGAAGGAAAATTCATTTTCATTATGAACAATATTCAAGCGTGAGTAAAAATTCTCGGAATTGACGGCCAAGTTTGGACCAACGAATTTTAGATTTAACTCTTCAACATCGATATCATTATTTGAATGGGATCTATATTAGTTTCCAATGCCGATTTCTCGTATTTTCTTCCATTTACATTTGCTGCT
>NW_026873071.1:0-14155 GCF_032173495.1 Musca vetustissima | reverse complement strand
ATCTTTTTGAAGGTTGTAAAAGATAGCTGGTGTCTCATATAGTTCGGAATAATTTTTTTTTTTAATCTTGGATGTTTGCGACTTTGTTATCAGCAACTGCGATATTCGAGGATAGCATTACATTTGTCAATGCGAATTAATGTCCTAATATCAGCAGTATTAGAACAATCAGTATGCGTTTTATGTTAGTTTGTCCGAATTTCCAAGAATTTAAATTTTATTCTCAACTCCATAGCCTTCTTTGATATCATTAATGTCGGTTTTCATACCCTTCTTTTACGACTATACCCATATAATTGCAAGAATCGTGTTTTAAATATTATATTTTTATAAATTGTCCTTGTTTTTGAGCTATTTCTCAGAAAAAGGTTTTTACCATTTACAAAAATATTGAAATATATATTTTTGCATATAACCTATGCAAAACCAATTGAATTTTTTAAATTCTTGATTTACCTCTGCTTCGTTTATAACTGATTCAATTTAATACTATAATAATTTACTATATACGAACAACTTTAGTGGAAATTGATACATTCTCTTCGTTCTGTTTTCTTAAATAAAATTTTAATATGGCTGAGTCCTCACAGTCTCCACAGCCGGAAGAACCCCATTCAGAAGAACCACGTTTGCAATGAAGTATTGGAACATGGACAAGACTGTCTTTTCATAAAAGAGTGTTCTCATTGTAAAACCAAAATCCGACAAACAGATTATTTAAAAAAATATCGCGAAACTACATTTTCTGACTTCGCTATGCCAAATTTCGTGCAAATCGAAATATGTATAGGGTCTTTGATGTACCAAGTACCTTAAATCGGATGAAAATATATATGAGAGCTATATCTAAATCTGAACCGGTTGTCACGAAACTTTGCACACATCATTCTAGACTTAATTGAGTACGCTATGCCAAAATTCCTGCAAATCAAAAGATTTCCAGGGACTTTAGTGAACTATTTACCTTAAATCGGACAAAGATATATATGAGAGCTATATCTAAATATGAACCGATTTTCACGAAACTTGACAGACATCATTCTAGAGCTTAATCATTACGCTGTGCCAAATTTCGTGCAAATCGAAAGATATATAGAGGTTTTAGTAGACAATTTACCTTAATTTAATTTTCACGAAACTTTGCACACATTATAATAGACCTTATTCATTAGGCTGTGCCAAATTTGCAAATCGAAAGATATATAGGGACTTTGGTACACCATTTACCTTAAATCGGACGAAAATATATATGGGAGCTATATCTAAATATGAACCGATTTTTCCCAATTTCAATAGGGTTCGTCCTTGGGCCAAACAAATGGGCTGTGCCAAATTTCATCCAATTCGGATCATAAATGCGACCTGTACTTTGTTTACAATTTAACATGGTCAGACGGACGTACGGTCATGCATAAATCGACTCAGAAAGTCGAAGTATGCATATTCTCAAACAATGGGTCTATATCGATTATTTTTGCCTGTTACAAATATATGCACAAAGACATAATACCCTGTACCACAGAGTGATGAAGGGTATAAAAATTAAAAAGTTGCTTTAGTTTTGTGCAAGCAAAAATTAGGTCAATTAATTTTTAAAAAGATTATATTTAATTTTGCATTTAAATTTTTTTAGTGAATAAATTACCTGAAACAATCACAATAAGTTTATTTTGAAAAAAGTTGCATTCATTTATTTAGTTTGCAAATTTAGTTGCTTTAGTTTTGGCCATAAGTGTATTGCACACGGCGAGAATTCGAATGTTTTCCATTTATCGCGAATGAGAAAGTTACAATGAATGAACAAGCATTTGCAACATTTCGCGATTGTTCACATTGTACGAAAAATTTCGCTGCAAGCGTCGTCGATTCGTTCTTTCGCGAGCATTTGTTGCAGAAGAGCATTCATTTGAAGAACACAAGAAACAAATGTTCGCGAATGCTCGCGAGCGCTGTTAAAACCAGCAACAAACTAAAAGATCATAAAAAAGTAAACACACACGCAAAATATCTACAGTAGTGGACATTTGTTTGAGCGCATATGATGTTTTTGAGATTTTACTATGAAAACACATTTTATTATATATTTTTTAAAAGAAAATTGTGAATTTATTTAAGGTGTCGAATATCAAATACAAACAAAACCCAGTGAGCGGAACAGTATAGTCGGACGGGGCCGACCATATATTCTGAGCCTTCGAGATCAACAACTTCACTTTCTAACCCTGGCATATTTTCCATTTTTTTTTTTTTTTTTTTGGAATGAATTGTTACGCCGTAAAATAAACAAATTGTCACTTTAGGTTTTGGTTCATTTGACCCTCGGAATATTAACCGATCATCATCTAAACAGCCGCTCTAAGTATTTTGTCAGATCCCCTTAACCTTGTAAAATATGAGATGTTCTGCATATAATAATTGCCTCTAGAGCAACCCTCTGAATGGAATCTCAACTTCGCCGAAAACTATAAGCGTCGCCCTTGACCATAATCGGAAGTTCATGTACAATTTCAAAGCTATCAGCGCGACATTTCCGTCCTCTAATAGAGGAATAGTAATACTATGCACATAGTCACCTTTACCTAATTACGTATAACTCCCACATCAGAGTAAATGCAACCATAAGTTTGTTTGGGCGTCTACTTCACACACTTCCATATCAAAAAAACTCTACACAGGTCATTTAAATTGATATTTATTCGAGCTGTATTCCAAATTTTATAAACAGCTTCAATAATTTATTGTTTGAACTTTAATGTTTTTGCTCCTTTTTGAAATAACATACAATTTATATATATTGACGTCCTTATACCTCAATCAAGATCTTTATTATATGGAAAGTGAACTCGGGTACTCCTGGTATTCTCGATAAAAAAAAAATAACCCGGTCCACAATTAGGTTTGTGGGTAGTTTTCGAAACTACTCGCACTCATCTGCTTGTGTTCAATTTTTTTAATATGGGAATATACAGAATAAAATATTATTTCTATACCAATTGTAATTCGTTTAAAGGGTTTCTCACTTTTTTCCTTGAGTTACACATTTTTATGGAGTTGTTATTAAGTATGTTTGGCTTTCACTTTGCACTGCAATTTATTGTGTGCAGAATTCTTTTATATTACTTTATGTCTTGATTTGACCTCCATCTATGTCATTACAATGTTTTGTTTTTGTTCTGTTCTCTTTTAACGCGATACAGAACATTTTCACGTGTTCCCTTTTAATCATAGCTTAAACCAACAATGGTGATCGGACTGTGCAGTACAAAAACATACATGAGGTACCTAAGCCAGGCGTAAAAATCCTTCATTTCGATTTTATTTTTGATAAAAAAATATTTAATTTCTAAAAATTCAGAGAAATTTTATAAATAGCAATATAGCCAAAATATTAAAAATGCTAGACAGGTAAATTTAATGAAATTGGCACAAAAACTGGCACTAAGGTGACTAGTTCTAATGTGAGTTATCGTTCTCCATTTCAATATCGATATCGTTCTAGCAGTTTTGACGTTTCGTTTTATATTAGCTACCACAAACTTTAATGGCCTTAGACACATTTTCTAAGAAAATAGCCAAAAGTACTTCCTTTTTATATCAACCTTCAAAGTGAACAGTTCAATTTTTGGTCAAAGTCAGCAAAATAAATCAGCATTCATCCAAACATTTATATAAGAAAATATTATAATTTTGATATTATAATCCAAGGTTGGTGTTATTTGTAATGTTATTTCGGAATGTGTGATTTTTTTATAAATATTTGTATAGAAATGCTTAATAGGTTATCCGGCAACTCCATTAATTTTCGAAACGCAAAAGGCAGAGATAGTGTCCAATAACAGGCATCGGAACATCTCTTCTTATGCTGGCGTTTCGGCCGGAGATCAGTGGTTATCCGGAAGCTCAGTTTTAATCATTTAACATACACGCAACCTTTAAATAACCTTGGCGCGAGTCATACAATAAACTTGTGGCAGCAACTCTATCCGAAGTCTACAGATTTCTCGACCGCTGCACAATCCCCGTTTGATTTTCCAAATATCCATCCACCAAAATTTGTCTACAAGGGGTACTACTGTAATCAATCCAAACCCATCACCCTTGAATACTCATGCTATGAACCCTGATCGCCACATATTGGAAATCTGAAACCAAAAATATTATTTAAAACAATTTATAAAACTACATATATTCCATTTCTTCATGAGGCATCCTTCCCCACAAAGTATCGGTAAATTCAATTAGAATTACGCCTCATATTCATTTTTATCTTAAAATAGTAAAAAAATCATCAATGAAATATTAAGAGTACATTGGAAAAGCACTGAATATAATGAGAAAACAAAATCAATATTTAACATATATGACTCTTCCACCACTTAAAGCATCATCAAGAAAATAACACCCGCATCCAGTTCGTGTTTGGAGGCCTTCATCAGGAACGGAGAAAAGGAAAATAAATAAAAAAAATAAATTCAATTTCTTTATTTTTCATGAATGGGAACCTAGCCACAAGGCCATGATCGGTTCCAAAAACCACTATACGTCTACTACTCCAAAATCTTAAACCTAACAATAGATTTATCTTAACATAAAATCTTAAAAAAAAACATGAATAAATAATTAATTTAAATTTTAACATTAAATCACAGTATGGTGTATAAAAAATAATTAAGTAAAATAAATAAGCAAAATAATTAAATAAATCAGCAACAACAATATCAGTAATACGAAAGAAAATACATCAAAATCCATTCAAATTAGCATATTCAATCAAAGCTTTCTTATAAGATTTAATGGAACCACTAAATGTCTTGAGATCCTGTGGCAAACCATTGAATACTCGAGCAATTCTTACATGAAAGGATTTCTCCAACAGAGGAGTCAAACGAGGAACATGAATTTGTGTATTCCTTACAGACCTACTAAATGAGAACAACTGCAACACAGAGGGTGTGGTTTGGCTTTTACACGTTTTAAAGAAAAAAATCATACACCTAGTGCACAAAAAGTGATCAAAGGAACTACCCAGAAATTGCTTAACATACGGAGAAACATGATCACGCATCTTCAACACAAACACAAAACGCATGACTCGATTAAACAAGAGCCTATGTTTGCGTAGGACGTAGCCACAACTACCACTAACAATTTCAATACAATACAAAAAGTGTGGCATTATCAGCGCATGTACCACCTGAATTCTTATATCCCTAGGGAGAGCAACATCCAAACAATATAACTTTCTTAAAATAAAGTTAACCTTGGACACTAAAGAATTGACATGAACATCAAACACCAAACCATTATCAAGCAATAAACCAAGACACTTAATTGAGCTTACAACATCTATAGAGACACTATAGAAGACTGCAAAACATCAATGAACACATTTTCTCCTTTAAACAATATTTGTATATCATCAGCAAAAGCAAACGACATACAATTCCTACTATTAATACAACCGAACAAATCATTAACATACATTACGAACAACAGGGGGCCCAGAACAGATCCTTGAGGCACACCACTACTCACAGACAACATACTCGAAACACAGTTTTTACAACTTACGTATTGCTTTCTACCAAATAAATATGAAAATATGAGTTTACACGCTGAGGTCGAAAAATTAAAAAATGTATGCAGCTTATTTACTAGCTTTGAGTGATTGATTCTGTCAAATGCCTTTTCAAGGTCCAGCGACAGCAACACACAACAACCATCCCCACCAACTGACTTTCTTATATTGTCAGTTAAACTAACAAGTAGGGACGTTGTACTCCGATGATGTCTAAACCCATATTGACTATCATGGAATAATGATCGTTGGTTAACATACGCAAGAATTTGCTCTTTCAAAACATGCTCAACCATTTTAGAGAGTATTGGCACTATCGATATCGGCCTATACTCTCTTACATCATTACTTTTACGTATAGGCACAATTTTCGCTATCTTCCAAACCTCAGGAAAAACTGACACTATTATCATGGTATTTACAACATGCAACAAATAACGTCCCACTAAAGGAAACACAAGTTTCAGAAACTTAAGCTGAAAACCATCATACCCTACAGCTTTAGAAAAACCATCATAAACACCCTCAGGAACACACGAAACATCGAATGGATCAACAGATTGATTAGACACAAAATCAAAATTCAGTCGATCAACATCTACACCATCCACTTCATTGTCACTCTCTTTTATTCCACTCTTATTCAAAATCACTCATAAATCTTTTGTTGTTTTATTGGCAGACATATCTCTGTGGGCTACGACTTTAAGTCTCCTTATAACCTTCTTTGCTCTATTACGCACTCTACAATAAATTCTCCAATTTTCTACAATTCTATCTTGCAAATATGTTTTATACGCCATATCTCTTAATGACAGATGATAACATATGTCTGGAGACTTAAACCAATCATTCTTATCAATTCTACAAAAACGCCTTTTAATTGGAACAACACTATGCCTATAACGTAGTCCACGGTTGAGTACATCCACCTGATAATCAACATCATTCACACTATACAATTCATCCAATCCACACACATCAAAACCATCACATAGCGCCACAGGATCAACTGAGCTGTAATCCGCAAATTCATAAAATTGCTTAACACGATGACAAGGCAAAGATAGAGACAAAAATATAAAGGAGTGGTCCGAAATACCAGGACACGAAAATTGATTTGATAAAGCCAACAAATGAACACACGAAACAAAAAAACAATCCAACAATGAAGTGGAACCATGAGCAACATCAATATGCGTTGGCTTTGAGTTATGTACAACCCACAAATTCATTCTGTTACAAACATATCTTACAACCAAACTGCGAGACAAATCAAACATGTTATTATTAAAGTCACTCATAACAATTACATTGGAATATCTTACAACAATATCAGAAATTTCATCCTCCATGGCTGCAATATTACCATGTGGTAAATACACTACACCAATTAATACAACATTGCCATTCACAATCACTTCCAAAAATATATACTCCACTATACCAAAAGAACTACCTTTACACACCAGTTTGGGAAACATACACTACAACACCTCCTCCCCTCATGTCAGGTCGATCACTTCTGTAGCACACATAACCCGGCATTGCTATTGCTTCAGACGAAATCACAGGTTTCAACCACGATTCAGTGACACCAAAAACATCAAGACTATTTCCATCTAAAATATTTCTAAGTTCATGGATCTTAAACGTATTCCTACTCAGATTAAAACTACGAACATTAATATGGCCAACATTAAGATTATTTTTAAAATTGCATAGCTGATTTACCAAATATCATTTACAATATCACCCAAAATCGTAGAATAATTCATAAATAATTCATAATTCCCTTAAAACCTAAAAAGTAATAAATAATTGCACCGACTCTATGCGCTACCAATACTACCACTACTCAAATGCGACAAAGAAACAGGATCTTCATCACCAACCAACATTGCAATGCAGCGAGATATGTCATACTCATCTTCTTTTCCATCTGGGAGCATAACCAAAGCTTTCGGGCTATCTGCACTTATTAGTTTGAACTTGCGAATCTTTTGGCATCTCCACAGCCTGCGACATAGAAACATCAACTTTGAAGATGCACGGTTGTGGTGATCATTTAAGAAAATTCTACTTCTTACATCGACACCAGTTACATCGCCAAGGAACAACGGCTCACGGCGCTTTTGATAGTTCGCCATTAAAATATCTCTTGTGTACTCAGAGTTAAACTTGACCAACACAGATTTGCCTTTTTCTATGTAGCAGCAATGATTAATATCGCAAGGCTGAATATCAATGCCACACAATGATGCAATTTTTACGATTGGCTCCCTCAACTTCTTAATGCCATCGGGCAAACCATTAATAATGATATTCGACCTATTCAGGCGCCTTCTGAGCACATCATTTTCAATATCCATTTCTTGAACCGATTTCTCCAATTTTTTCCAATTTTTTAACCATATTATGACAATCACTCACAGACTCTTCCATTTGCTGTATACTTTTGTCAACATCAGATCGCATTGTCTTGACTACATCCTTCATTTTAAGCATAAAGCTCTCAAACTGTTTCTCCAAACACAACTTATATGCCTCAAATTATTTTTGCATCGTTGCAAACGCCTTATCACCAGCAATCACTTCGTTCACATCATCTACAGCAGCAAGACTCGTACGAGCAGCACCACTATTGCTATCCCGACTAACCGAAACTTTCTTAATACATGTTGGACATTTAAATAGGAACATCATACTCCTCCTGTTCTTATACAAAAAATTATGCTGCTCCTTAGTAACATTAACGCAGCTAATGTGAAAAAAGAATCCACATAAACAACATTCAACACTATTCTGGTTACCTTTAACAGCACTGCTACATGTAGGGCACGTATATGTATTGGTTGTAGACGGCATGATTGCAAAGATGAACAGCACTCAGTTCCAGATACAAGGTATTTCAAAATCAATATGAAACAGATGACAGCAACAATTCAAAGATCAGCACTACTCAATTTTGTTTCCAATTAATGTTTAAACATAAACAGTGTTTGACCAAACAACATCAAGCGGCAATTAAAACATTATTCTTCTTCTTCTTTTTGCATAAACAAGCTGCACCTTTTGCAGTTTGACCAATCTTTGTTAATCGAAAACAATAAGACAAATCTCCAATTATTAATTACACATGATAAATATTTCTTTATTATACTTTGAATCAATTATTTATTAATTTTTAAAATTTCGGCGGGAGCAAATTATTTTTATTGACACTTCATAGCAGAGTTTGTTTGTGTTTATATTATGGGAGAGATATCATAATTAAAAGCTATCACCAACGAGGTTTAAGAGTCACTCTCTTCAATTAGTAATGAATAATAATATTGTTTTTTTTTTGTTATCTCATTGATAATTTCACTCATTGTGTTTTACTTTTACTAAGCGTTGAATACTCATGCATTAACCCATTGATGGTCTGCACAAATAGAACTCATATACAGTATATATAATGAATTTAACTTTAGAAAAAAATGAATATTATTTAATGTTTATACTATCTATACATAATATAATTATATATTTAATTAAATAACCTAATTTGAATCTATTATTAAAACCCTTGTAAAAAATTAAATCTAAAACATAAACGTACTCATGAAATATGTTAGGTAATATTAAATATGTTAGGTAAAAATTAAAGAAGAAAAATATTGAATTCAAATATACTCTAAATAAAATGTAATTCTTAAACTATGGAATTCTAAATAATTAGTACGTTTCCTCGCTAATATGGGTTAGTGAATTAGAAGCAGTAACTGTTGTGGGTTTCTACTTAGCGAGGGTTATGAGGCATGTACTCTCAACATCACCTGAGAGTACCTTACAGTAAGCATCGACTAACATCTATAATCACATCTAAAATTATGGTTTTCTTTACAGTTTGTGGGGTATTTTTATGGTTGTTTTTGTTTTTCTTTCAAATCAAATATGGTCTAATCAATGCGTTTTTTTCTTTTCTTGTACTAATGTGAATAAAACAAGGGAGTCCAAAATAATTATTGTAATGGGAACATGACTTGGTTTGAGGAGGACAAGAATCCCCCCACCCGACTGCAGCTAGGATTTCAAAGGCTCCCAAAGTCCTGTCTCATACCAAGAATTTATATCTGGTTTTTTAAAATTTAGCATTCCCACGAAATACTCGTGTTCATTACAGAATTTGGCGCCCAACGTGGGGCCGAAATGATTAAATCCTGGTCTTTTTGGCTCTGTTTTTTTTTAGTTTTTTTAGAGTTCATTTTTTTATGAGATATACAAAAATCGTTTATTGCCGGATATTAGGTCTTAGAATAGTTAACAGGACCTTAGTGGAAATTCAGCAGGCTGAGGTTAACTTCGACCTGACCGACCGTTTGCTCCTTGTTAATCCTTTCAGGATCTTTTTGAAGGTTGTAAAAGATAGCTGGTGTCTCATATAGTTCGGAATAATTTTTTTTTTAATCTTGGATGTTTGCGACTTAGTTATCAGCAACTGCGATATTCGAGGATAGCATTACATTTGTCAATGCGAATTAATGTCCTAATATCAGCAGTATTAGAACAATCAGTATGCGTTTTATGTTAGTTTGTCCGAATTTCCAAGAATTTAAATTTTATTCTCAACTCCATAGCCTTCTTTGATATCATTAATGTCGGTTTTCATACCCTTCTTTTACGACTATACCCATATAATTGCAAGAATCGTGTTTTAAATATTATATTTTTATAAATTGTCCTTGTTTTTGAGCTATTTCTCAGAAAAAGGTTTTTACCATTTACAAAAATATTGAAATATATATTTTTGCATATAACCTATGCAAAACCAATTGAATTTTTTAAATTCTTGATTTACCTCTGCTTCGTTTATAACTGATTCAATTTAATACTATAATAATTTACTATATACGAACAACTTTAGTGGAAATTGATACATTCTCTTCGTTCTGTTTTCTTAAATAAAATTTTAATATGGCTGAGTCCTCACAGTCTCCACAGCCGGAAGAACCCCATTCAGAAGAACCACGTTTGCAATGAAGTATTGGAACATGGACAAGACTGTCTTTTCATAAAAGAGTGTTCTCATTGTTTCCATAGATTATGCATTGAGTCCTTTTTATCCTCTTCAATATGTCCTACTTGTAAGCGACACTACGATTTTTGCTCCAAAACACCCACAAGGGGGTAGGAATACTCACAAAAAGACTAGAGGTCGAGGAGCCATGTGTTAATCTTATAATACAAGAAGTACTACACGGAATATATTCCAGGAGGCACAAGTTCCCGCCATGAATAAAACCAAAATCCGACAAACAGATTATTTAAAAAAATATCGCGAAACTACATTTTCTGACATCGCTATGCCAAATTTCGTGCAAATCGAAATATGTATAGGGTCTTTGATGTACCAAGTACCTTAAATCGGATGAAAATATATATGAGAGCTATATCTAAATCTGAAACTTTGCACACATCATTCTAGACTTAATTGAGTACGCTATGCCAAAATTCCTGCAAATTAAAAAATTTCCAGGGACTTTAGTGAACTATTTACCTTAAATCGGACAAAGATATATATGAGAGCTATATCTAAATATGAACCGATTTTCACGAAACTTGACAGACATCATTCTAGAGCTTAATCATTACGCTGTGCCAAATTTCGTGCAAATCGAAAGATATATAGAGGTTTTAGTAGACAATTTACCTTAATTTAATTTTCACGAAACTTTGCACACATTATAATAGACCTTATTCATTATAATAGACCTTATTAAATCGAACGAAAATATATATGGGAGCTATATCTAAATATGAACCGATTTTTCCCAATTTCAATAGGGTTCGTCCTTGGGCCAAACAAATGGGCTGTGCCAAATTTCATCCAATTCGGATCATAAATGCGACCTGTACTTTGTTTACAATTTAACATGGTCAGACGGACGTACGGTCATGCATAAATCGACTCAGAAAGTCGAAGTATGCATATTCTCAAACAATGGGTCTATATCGATTATTTTTGCCTGTTACAAATATATGCACAAAGACATAATACCCTGTACCACAGAGTGATGAAGGGTATAAAAATTAAAAAGTTGCTTTAGTTTTGTGCAAGCAAAAATTAGGTCAATTAATTTTTAAAAAGATTATATTTAATTTTGCATTTAAATTTTTTTAGTGAATAAATTACCTGAAACAATCACAATAAGTTTATTTTGAAAAAAGTTGCATTCATTTATTTAGTTTGCAAATTTAGTTGCTTTAGTTTTGGCCATAAGTGTATTGCACACGGCGAGAATTCGAATGTTTTCCATTTATCGCGAATGAGAAAGTTACAATGAATGAACAAGCATTTGCAACATTTCGCGATTGTTCACATTGTACGAAAAATTTCGCTGCAAGCGTCGTCGATTCGTTCTTTCGCGAGCATTTGTTGCAGAAGAGCATTCATTTGAAGAACACAAGAAACAAATGTTCGCGAATGCTCGCGAGCGCTGTTAAAACCAGCAACAAACTAAAAGATCATAAAAAAGTAAACACACACGCAAAATATCTACAGTAGTGGACATTTGTTTGAGCGCATATGATGTTTTTGAGATTTTACTATGAAAACACATTTTATTATATATTTTTTAAAAGAAAATTGTGAATTTATTTAAGGTGTCGAATATCAAATACAAACAAAACCCAGTGAGCGGAACAGTATAGTCGGACGGGGCCGACCATATATTCTGAGCCTTCGAGATCAACAACTTCACTTTCTAACCCTGGCATATTTTCCATTTTTTTTTTTGAAATGAATTGTTACGCCGTAAAATAAACAAATTGTCACTTTAGGTTTTGGTTCATTTGACCCTCGGAATATTAACCGATCATCATCTAAACAGCCGCTCTAAGTATTTTGTCAGATCCCCTTAACCTTGTAAAATATGAGATGTTCTGCATATAATAATTGCCTCTAGAGCAACCCTCTGAATGGAATCTCAACTTCGCCGAAAACTATAAGCGTCGCCCTTGACCATAATCGGAAGTTCATGTACAATTTCAAAGCTATCAGCGCGACATTTCCGTCCTCTAATAGAGGAATAGTAATACTATGCACATAGTCACCTTTACCTAATTACGTATAACTCCCACATCAGAGTAAATGCAACCATAAGTTTGTTTGGGCGTCTACTTCACACACTTCCATATCAAAAAAACTCTACACAGGTCATTTAAATTGATATTTATTCGAGCTGTATTCCAAATTTTATAAACAGCTTCAATAATTTATTGTTTGAACTTTAATGTTTTTGCTCCTTTTTGAAATAACATACAATTTATATATATTGACGTCCTTATACCTCAATCAAGATCTTTATTATATGGAAAGTGAACTCGGGTACTCCTGGTATTCTCGATAAAAAAAATAACCCGGTCCACAATTAGGTTTGTGGGTAGTTTTCGAAACTACTCGCACTCATCTGCTTGTGTTCAATTTTTTTAATATGGGAATATACAGAATAAAATATTATTTCTATACCAATTGTAATTCGTTTAAAGGGTTTCTCACTTTTTTCCTTGAGTTACACATTTTTATGGAGTTGTTATTAAGTATGTTTGGCTTTCACTTTGCACTGCAATTTATTGTGTGCAGAATTCTTTTATATTACTTTATGTCTTGATTTGACCTCCATCTATGTCATTACAATGTTTTGTTTTTGTTCTGTTCTCTTTTAACGCGATACAGAACATTTTCACGTGTTCCCTTTTAATCATAGCTTAAACCAACAATGGTGATCGGACTGTGCAGTACAAAAACATACATGAGGTACCTAAGCCAGGCGTAAAAATTCTTCATTTCGATTTTATTTTTGATAAAAAAATATTTAATTTCTAAAAATTCAGAGAAATTTTATAAATAGCAATATAGCCAAAATATTAAAAATGCTAGACAGGTAAATTTAATGAAATTGGCACAAAAACTGGCACTAAGGTGACTAGTTCTAATGTGAGTTATCGTTCTCCATTTCAATATCGATATCGTTCTAGCAGTTTTGACGTTTCGTTTTATATTAGCTACCACAAACTTTAATGGCCTTAGACACATTTTCTAAGAAAATAGCCAAAAGTACTTCCTTTTTATATCAACCTTCAAAGTGAACAGTTCAATTTTTGGTCAAAGTCAGCAAAATAAATCAGCATTCATCCAAACATTTATATAAGAAAATATTATAATTTTGATATTATAATCCAAGGTTGGTGTTATTTGTAATGTTATTTCGGAATGTGTGATTTTTTTATAAATATTTGTATAGAAATGCTTAATAGGTTATCCGGCAACTCCATTAATTTTCGAAACGCAAAAGGCAGAGATAGTGTCCAATAACAGGCATCGGAACATCTCTTCTTATGCTGGCGTTTCGGCCGGAGATCAGTGGTTATCCGGAAGCTCAGTTTTAATCATTTAACATACACGCAACCTTTAAATAACCTTGGCGCGAGTCATACAATAAACTTGTGGCAGCAACTCTATCCGAAGTCTACAGATTTCTCGACCGCTGCACAATCCCCGTTTGATTTTCCAAATATCCATCCACCAAAATT
>NW_026873070.1:0-14282 GCF_032173495.1 Musca vetustissima | reverse complement strand
TACTTTGTACCGATTTTCACGAAACTTGGCAGACATCATTCTAGACTCAATTCAGTACGTTATGCAAAATTTCGTGCAAATCGAAAGATATATAGCGACTTTGGTGCACCATGTACATGAAATTGGACGAAACTATATATGGGAGCTATATCTAAATCTGGACCGATTTTCTCGAAACTTGGCAGACATCATTCTAGGCTCAATTCAGTACGTTATGCCAAATTTCGTGCAAATCGAAAGATATATAACGACTTTGGTGCATCATTTACATGAAATCGGACGAAACTATATATGGGAGCTATGTCCAAATCTGGACCGATTTTCTCGAAACTTGCCAGACATCTTTCTAGGCTCAATTCAGTACGTTATGCCAAATTTCGTGCAAATCGAAAGATATATAGCGACTTTGGTGTACCATTTACATGAAATCGGACGAAACTATATATGGGAGCTATATCTAAATCTGGACCGATTTTCACGAAACTTGGCACACATCATTCTAGACCTAAATGATTAGGCTGTACCAAATTTCGTGCAAATCGAAAGATATATAGGGACCGTTTACATTAAATCGGTTAAATATATATATGGGAGCTATATCTAAATCTGAACCGATTTTTCCCAATTTCAATAGGGTTCGTCCTTGGGCCAAATAAGTGGCCTGTGCCAAATTTCATTCAAATCGGATCATAAATGCGACCTGTACTTTTTTTACAATTTAACATCTACAGACGGACGGACAGACGGACAGACGGACGGACGGACGGACGGACATGCATAAATCGACTCAGAAAGTGATTCTATGCATATTCTCAAAAGGAACCATGTGTCTATCTCGTTTCCTTTTGCCTGTTACAAACATATGCACAAAGACATAATACCCTGTACCACAGAGTGGTGAAGGGTATAAAAATGTATTTAACCATTTGTGAAGAAATTCGCTAATTACAACAAATAGGAATTAATATCATTTATATTTGAAATACAAGATTTAAAATCGCTATAACTTTTGTGCGCAGCATCCGAATTTGTAAACGCGTACATATTTCGAATCAGCATATTTTTCTTAATATATGTACCAAATATCATAAATGTGCTCGCAAAAAAATTTTTCAAATTTTTTGTTTGGTATTTTAATAGAATTTTGCAATTTCCTATATACACTTTGATATAGAAAAAATGTTCCTTATCGAAATATTGGTTTCAGACCCCATGTTTCTTTGTACCAAATCCGTTTCAGACAGTTTGGAGTCGATTTACAAACGTCCGTCCGTCTGTCTAGATGATATTCTGTCATATTAAAATACACTTATTGATACAATTTCAAAACACCATAGCTGTATTTATTCATAAATTTATGAACATACTCATACTTAAATGTGAGTATCGGCTGTACCAAATCTGAGTTTTTGATTTCCTTTATTCTTCTGAATTCCTTCTTTGTCTATTTCATTACTCATTATCATCAACATGTTGTATTTCCTTTCATTCTGTCACTGTATATGTGACCTTGTTTGTTTTTTTATTTGTTTTATAATGACACTAATCCGATACCAGGCCACTGATTTGCTATCCAAGCTTCTATGTTCATTGATAATTGGTATTTTAATGATAATATGAAAACATACCCATGCAAGTGAACTGGCAATGAAGACAGGGTGAACGAACAGAATGCAAATCGACAGTTTTCTCCGTCACTACAGATGTTAGTTGATGGAATATACACTGCGTATCATAACTATAGCCGCATCTTTAATTCAATTGGTATGTTCGTTGACAAATAAAATGGACCCATTAAGTTATGGTTCACAATAAAACGACCAAAAACACATATTATTCAACAAAAATAATTAATTTATTCTTTATGGTTTCGCCGAATTCTGCACTTTCAAAATTACTGGTGTTGCATAACTATAGACGCACTTTTATGCCATGTACAGACGAGCGTTGTTCGCTAGCTCATTCGTTGTTCGACCCTTAATTATGAAGTAATTACTTAGTTCCCCATACAAAATTGTCTGAGCGAACACCAACTTTTGTACGTTGTTCAATTCGAATCACTCTCTGAATCACCAAGAAATTTGTCCCATCCCTAACAACTGAGAGCATTTATCGAAAATAAATAAATTTTGACAGCTTGGAAATATTTATAAAATTTTCAAACTTTTTTAGTAATATTGAAAATGATGAATGAAAAGTAAAAAATTGTCTAGTTTTTATATATGCAGCAGGATGTAAATTTTGTTATCTACATAATGCAATGTGAATTTCTTTCCCCATGGTTCTAATTAGCGTACAAAACAAGAAACAAGTTTGGGGCAACTCAAACAAAAATTCTCAAAATTTTTATATGTGACATTTGCATTTAGAAAATATAAAAATGTATGAAAACAACAATATTTTCAGAAAAAATGGAAAACATGAATTAAAAGTAAATAGATATGGGTTCATAATATAGTCTGGAGAAAGAGAATTCATGTTTCTATTTAGATCCATATGTGATTTAGGCAAATATGTAAGAATTTCGGTGTAAAACAAGAAACAAAAAGTTTGAAATAAAAAACTGTGAAGACATGAATTAAGAATAGATCTACGGACGGAATAACGATATTTCTTAAAACGATATTTCGGTGGCGGTTCCTTAATGGTCTTCGAAGCATTTTATAGCCACGGAATTCTTTATTTGACATTTCCTAGTTGTCGGATGAATTCAATGGAGTACGTTCAAGTCCTGGAAGACAAAGCGGAATACCCTAATAACAACAGAAACGCACTTTCATTTTAAAATATTACAGTTTCCCAATCGTTTAGCATTCGGCATAAATAATGCTCCAGGGCAAACCCTACAAGTATGCGGAATAAAATTTGAAAATCCGTGCTTTTCCCATGGCCAACTTTACGTGGCATGTTCAAGCGTAGGGAGATCTAACGGTTTATTAGTGTACGCACCTGAAGGGAAAACTAAACCCATTGTATACCCTAAAGCATTGCAATAAATAGTTTAAAGTCATTATCAAAGATTTATTAAAAGGTAAAGTCCATAACAACTTTTAATATATTCTGATATCCTAATGTACATGAAATTTTTAGCTGAATAATTTTGCAGGTACTGCGAAGCGCGCCGGGTCATTTATAATACCTATATCTTGCCCATCAATAAATAGTTAACAATTTTCAATACAAATACTTTTATACGTGTACAATCCTATTTTAATCACTTTAGTAGGGGCACCGAAGCGCCACGGGTTCAGCTAGTTCTTTATAAAAGTTATTTTATTTTATTTTATTTTAGTTTTAAAAAATAAATGTTTCTAATTTTGTAAAAGTGCGTCTATAGTTATGCAACACCAGTAATTTTGAAAGTGCAGAATTCGGCGAAACCATAAGGAATAAATTAATTATTTTTGTTGAATAATATGTGTTTTTGGTCGTTTTATTGTGAACCATAACTTAATGGGTCCATTTTATTTGTCAACGAACATACCAATTGAATTAAAGGTGCGGCTATAGTTATGATACGCAGTGTATAAATGAGAAAAAGAAATTTGCAAGGATTTATTTGCATCAGCAAATTAATGTTCTTTTTTAATACCATGATGGATGAATGGTAAAAGCGGTTCTTAAATCGACAAGTCAAAAACATTTATCATTGATTTCTTTAGTAGCGAAGGATGTAGACCAACGTCATCACCATCTTCGCCGTGGAGTTCATGATAATTAATGTTTTTTATACCCTTCAACAAACTGTGGTACAGTGTATTATGTCTTTGTGCATATGTTTGTAACAGACAAAAGGAAACAACATAGACACATGGTCATAGAATCACTTTCTGAGTCGATTTATGCATGTCTGTCCGTCCGTCTGTAGATGTTAAATTGTAAACAAATTAAATTTATGAATCGAATTGAATAAAATTTAGCACAAGTCACTTATTTGGCCCAAGGACGAACCCTATTGAAATTGGGAAAAAGTCGGTTCAGGTTTAGATATAGCTCCCATATATATTTTCGTCCGATTTAAGGTAAATGGGTCACAGAAGTCCCTCTATATATTTCGATTTGCACGAAATTTGACACAGAGTACTGAACTAGTTCCAGAATGATGTGTGCCAAATTTCGAGAAATGGGTTCAGATTTATATATAGCTCCCATATATAGTTTCGTCCGATTTAAGGTAAATGGTGCACCAAAGTCTCTATATATTATTCGATTTGCATGAAATTTGGCATAGAGTACTGACTTAGGTGCAGAATGATGTGTGCCAAGTTTCGAGAAAATAGGTTCAGATTTAGATAAAGCTCCCATATATAGTTTTGTCCGCACGACAAAACGAAATTTGGCATAACGTACTGAATTAAATCTAGAATGAATGTGCCAAGTGTCGTGAAAATCGGTTCAGATTTAGATATATCTCCCATATATAGTTTTGTCCGATTTTATGTAAATGGTGCACCAAAGTCCCTATATGACTTTCGATTTGCACGAAATTTGGCATATGGTACTGAATTGCGTGCAGAATGATGTGTGCTAAGTTTCGTGAAATTCGGTTCAGATTTCTCCAATATATATATCCGTCCGATTTAATGTAAATTTTGCACTAAAGAAATTGGCCGACCCGCACACAATTTTGTACCATGTACTGAAATTACTATAACCTTTCGTTCGTTCAATTTCATGTCAATGTTCCTTCGAAAGGACGACATTTGTAGAATATCCCCAAAGTGGTGAAGGGTATCATACCCTTTTTTTGTATCCAAAAGAAAACCAGTAAGGAAAGTAGTAAAGTCGGCTGGGTAAAATATATAATACCCTTCACCACTTTGAGTGCATACTAGAGATGCTCCTATGTACAATATCCTTTAGATACAATAGACATAGCATGTTGTGAGGAGCATTGAAATGGAATTGGACGAAATTAACTGAGTGAATTACATAGATATTTAAACTAAATTAAAACAATCTGAAATTTATGAAAAATTGAATGTCAACCATGGCATATTGCAACACAGTGCGCTATTCAAAATTTATCGATTGTGTAATAATTCGTCTTAAGCGGACAAACTTTAGTTACTTGATACATCATTTTGATGAAATCGGACGTATTCAACCCAATACGCTATGCAATATTTCATGTAAAGCGCACAGATATAAGTTCCTCCATTTGCATAAAATCGGAGGGAGCTATATCTACATCTGAACCGCTTTCAAACAAAAGAAGAATATATGGGAGCCATATCTAAATCTGAACCGATTAAAAAAAAAAAACTTCACATACATCAATCTGGGCCTAATTTAGTGCTCTGTGCAAATATATATATATATATATATATATATTATAACGATGAGTCACTGAGGTTTAATTTGTTAACTAAATTTGAATATACTTGAGTTATTGGTTTTTGGAAGAAAATTGATTGAGGTCACCATGTACTGTTGAAAACTAGGATAAAATCGTATAAATAAGAAAACATTTCATGTAAACTTAGGTTACCCACAGAGAAACTGTGTAAAATGTCAAAAACATTTAAACATATACAACTGACATCAGGAATATCAAAAACTTAGCGGAAACAAAAGTAATTTATAGAAATTTCTTCTTTTCGATTAATAAATATGCCTTCAAAAAGTCGTGGATAATAGGGTGATGCGGAACAAAGGGAACGAAGTCCGATAATCGCAACTCGTGGAAAATGTTCTGAGCACATGTTAAACGACGCTTCAACAGTCAAATATCTATAACTCATAACTCTCAAATTACAAATAAAATCTCGAAAGATACAACTGAAATATTTTCAATAAAACCTGTAACAGGCGTTGTTGTCATACATCATACTCAAACGTAGATAAGGGATTTAAATGCCAGTCTACTTCTGTAAAAGAAAAAATTATTGTCAAAATGTTTCAAGCACCAACATAAAAAATTAGTACAAAGAAGAATGACGCGACATTACAGTATCCCCCTAGACGCTTCCATTTTATACCGAAGCAGAGATATCGGGTTTTTGTACCATTGGCAGTCAACATCGATATAAGGAATACCAACATTTATTTTATTATTATTTCTTTTTTTCAAAAATTTGTTAAAGTTTTTCTGTCCTCACATTCCTTCCACCGGCCAAAAGCAGTAAATAACGTTTTAAAGGCACTAAAAATAATAATGATGATGATGACCATTATCCTCATCATTACCAGCTAGTAACAGTAGAGCAGATTCTTAGCCCAAGATAAGCCATACTAAGAAACTTGTAATGAAAAGCTGCTCAAGTGAATGAATTTATTTCCAAACTCGCCATCTATTTAACGTCTGGTTATAAAAAGCTAACAACAAAAATCATTTGGCCACAATCTTGGTAACCTAAAGTAACCGGGAGAAGTATGAATCCAACATACACATTGCAAAATTTTTTTGCGATAGGGATTACTGGACTCCACTCAACGTCTGTGCAATATTCAATATATATTTATGTTACCGTAAACATCGATAGTTTACGGTACAATGCATTTGACAGTTATTTGGCAGGAGCTTTTTTTTCTAAATACTAAATACTTTCACAGACAATTCAGTTGGTGGCGAAGGAAACACATAACATAACATATAGACATTTTCAATTTAATATTAACCGCTTTCATATCTTTTGACCTCAATATTTCAATTCGTATGCCCATTGGCCGTAAGGCAATGACCCTTCATCACCTAGAGGGCAAGAAAATGTAAATGAAATGGAAGAAAGTGTACATAACAGAACAACCACTGGAGGATTAAAGAATTATGGAGAACAAAAACGGTTGGATCGGTTTTACGTCATGTAATCTGATTTAGCTCTAGATTTACGGAACTGTAGAAAATTTATTTTTGTTCAGATTCCATTACTGACTTAAAGAAGTACGCATACTGAAAAATCTCTTCTCTGCCAACAACGCGGACACCGAGTATGTATGGTTTAATTTCTGTAATAGATATTTCGACTATAAAAAAGCATTTCAGGTTTTAAGAGGACATTTGCATACCTTCATTTTAGGTATTTTGATTGTTATAGCCTCTTTCTCTATGAGATCTGAGATCTTCGAGATTTTAGAGAATAAACCAGTAAGGAAAGTAGTAAAGTCGGATGGGGCCGACTATATGATACCCTTCACCACTATGGGTATATTAAACAGGACTATTATCATGAAATTGTATGAAATAAAATATGTGATATATATATCTAATGTGAAACGACATAGATCTATCCATAAACATGTCATTCGTTTGTTACAATGGAACATCGACATCAAACAAATATCAATAGGTCATCCGTTGAGCTAGGTCTGTACTTTTAGAAATCCAACTACGTTATTCTATGCTCAATTTTGTACCTTGTGCAAAATTTGATGTCAATCAAACAAATATGAGGAGTTTAATGCACAATTTACATATATATATGGATGCTATATCCAAATATGAACCGATTTCAACGAAACTTGTCACAGGTTAGGTTATACTAATTTCGGTACGTTTTGTTCCTATCAGCCATATATTGGTTCCTTGGTGCGTCAATTACTAAAAATCTATCTATAATATAAGGGAGCTATATCTGAATCTCAAGCGATTTTCACTAAACTTGGCACACATCATTCTGGATTAAATTCAAAACGCTATGCAACATAAGAACTTGGTACATTATTTAGATTAAATCGGACGAAAATATATATATCTAGATTTGAATCGATTTTCACGAAACTCAGCACACATCATTCCACATCATTAGATAAAATCTGACGAAAATATATATATATATATATATATATCTAGATCTGGATCGATTTTTACGAAACTCAGCACACATTCTAGGCTCAATTCAGTTCGTTATGCCAAATTTCGGGCAAATCGAAAGATATATAGGGACTTTGGTGCAACATTTACATGAAATCGGACGAAACTATACATGGGAGCTATATCTTAATCTGGACCGATTGTCACGAAACTTGGCAGACATCACTCTAGGCTCAATTCAGTACGTTATGCCAAATTTCGTGCAAATCGAAATATATATAGGGACTTTGGTGCACAATTTACATGAAATCGGACGAAACTATATATGGGAGCTATATCTAAATCTAGACCGATTTTCTCGAAACTTGGCAGACATCATTCTAGGCTCAATTCAGTACGTTATGCCAAATTTCGTGCAAATCGAAAGATATATAGGGACTTTGGTGCACCATTTACATAAAATCGGACGAAACTATATATGGGAGCTATATCTAAATCTGGACCGATTTTCTCGAAACTTGGCAGACATCATTCTAGTCTCAATTTAGTGCGTTATGTCAAATTTCGTGAAAATCGAAAGATATATAGGACTGTGGTGCACCATTTACATAAAATCGGACAAAACTATATATGGGAGCTATATCTTAATCTGTACCGATTGTCACGAAACTTGGCAGACATCACTCTAGGCTCAATTCAGTACGTTATGCCAAATTTCTTTCAACTCGAAAGATATATAGGGATTTTGGTGCACCATTTACATGAAATCGGACGAAACTATATATGAGAGCTACATCTAAATCTGGACCGATTTTCACGAAATTTGGCAGACATCACTTTAGACCCAATTCAGTACGTTATACCAAATTTCGTGCAAATCGAAAGATATATAGGGACTTTGGTACACCATTTGCATTAAATCGGACGAAAATATATATGGGAGCTATATCTAAATCTGAACCGATTTTTCCCAATTTCAATAGGGTTCGTCCTTGGGCCAAACAAATGAGCTGTGCCAAATTTCATCAAATTCGGATCATAAAAGCGACCTGTACTTTGCTCACAAAAATACATGGACAGACAGACGGACGGACGGAAGGACATGCATAAATCGACTTAAAAAGTGATTCTATGCATATTTTCAAAAGTAACCATGGGTCTATCTGTTTCCTTTTGCATTTTACAAACGTATGCACAAAGACATAATGCCCTGTACCACAGTGTGGTGAAGGGTATAAAAAGTTCTCTCCACATCAAACCTCATTTTAAGTTTTTTGATATATTCTGACTGTTATTTGCATACTGAACTCTTGAAGGTTATAAAACCTCATTCTAGCGGAATTTTCGTTTATAAGTTTCTGTTATTTTCTTTTCACAGAATCTAAGAACCCTCAGCTAGACTATTGTAAAGGGTAGACAAAATTCGGCCTGCAACTAATACTAATGTCATAAAAAAGACGGACTCTTAAAACTTCAGCTTTGAGACTGTTTTGGTTTTTAATTACAAAAATACTCTTTTATACCCTATTTATATTTTTAAACATTTTAATTCCAACATCATCCTTGTCGCATTGATCTCACACCAAATAAACTAACACTCAATGGAAACCATGACTTTTAGTCCTTGGGCCAAACAAATGAGCTGTGCCAAATTTCATCAAATTCGGATCATAAAAGCGACCTGTACTTTGCTCACAAAAATACATGGACAGACAGACGGACGGACGGACGGAAGGACATGCATAAATCGACTTAAAAAGTGATTCTATGCATATTTTCAAAAGGAACCATGGGTCTATCTTGTTTCCTTTTGTCTGTTACAAACATATGCACAAAGACATAATACCCTGTACCACAGTGTGGTGAAGGGTATAAAAAGTTCTCTCCACATCAAACCTCATTTTAAGTTTTTTGATATATTCTGACTGTTATTTGCATACTGAACTCTTGAAGGTTATAAAACCTCATTCTAGCGGAATTTTCGTATATAAGTTTCTGTTATTTTCTTTTCACAGAATCTAAGAACCCTCAGCCAGACTATTGTAAAGGGTAGACAAAATTCGGCCTGCAACTAATACTAATGTCATAAAAAAGACTGACTCTTAAAACTTCAGCTTTGTGACTGTTTTTGTTTTTAATTACAAAAATACTCTTTTGTACCCTATTTATATTTTTAAACATTTTAATTCCAACATCATCCTTGTCGCATTGATCTCACACCAAATAAACTAACACTCAATGGAAGCCATGACTTTTAGTCTAAACGTTAAACATAGAAATTACCCAGTGTAGGGATGCATAATGACAGTACCAGCAATGGATGTCTCCGTACTTTCATATGCACATGAGCATAATTTTAAACTGCGTTATTTGCAAAATCGCTCACCCGCACCCCAGTTCACTCGAACACCCTCGTCTCCGTTTCAGTGGTAAATCAGCCACAACCGACACGATATCCAAAATGTCATGTTGGGGGCAACCGAATGATATGACATTTCGAACAAGATTTTGCTGGCATGCATTATTTAGCATACAATACGATGCGGTGTTATGCTGATGATGTTGCCACGTAAACAAGGCTGATAACTTGTATAATAACAAGACACACCCAACACCAACACCAGCACCAACACCACATACACAAACAAAAGCAACAACACATTATAAGCCATGGACAATACAGAAGAATAGCAATTTATGGGATTATTATTTGAAGCATAGATCTAATATATCGCCTATAGTTTCGATAAACACACGTTCTATTAATATAAAAGGTGCGGAACATGTACAAAAATATTGTATATGAAACCCCACGCAATTCAAGTACTGAACTAAAACAAGTAGAAACCCGTTAAGTTCGACCGGGCCGAATTTTGGATACCCTCCACCATAGAATACTGACAAATTTTTGAAATAAAAATCTCAAAACCCTAAAATGTTGAATTATTCATTTTATAAGGGGTTAGGCCTAATTAAGGGCCGATGTAGCTCAAGTTCCAAGCTAATATTTTAGTTTTGAATCCCAATACCGTCCATCACGCGAAATATTAAATACGTAGGATGTTTTATACAGGACTTGTTCTAAATGCGGGTCGATACAGTTCATTCTCAAACCTCACGTGGTAGTTTTAGATATCCTCCGAGAGAAAAATGATTACAACATATGGCTAAATCGACAAAATCGTTTTAGAATTCCATACTATGTGGGGTATAAACTGAAAATTTCGTCTACCGAATATCCCCCCTACTATGGTGGAATACAGCTATATGGGATAACCCCAACACACGGAAAAATTAGCTAACTAGTTTAAAATTAACAAGTGAAAAAGCGTTAAGTTCGGCCGGGCTGAACTTTGGATACCATCCACCATAGATATACTGACAGGTACTTGAAATGAAAATATAGGAAAATTACCAAAAAGTGGACCTATATCGAAATTTCCACAAACCGGTTATGTAAACCAAAATGTAAACTATGACACAAATTTCAGAAATTTTTAATGGACAATTATACTCACATCTTTATGGATAATGAGGGTGTATACACTTTGACACGTTTAAAACGGCTCTAGACCCCATGTTTCTTTGGACCAAATTTGTTTCAGAAAATTTTGATTTCATCCAAACTTTGTCCATCTTATTATTTCTTTCAAACATAGTTCAAGTTCGAAGATGGGGAATATCGTTCTACTCCTTCTGGTACCTCCCATACAGGGGCTAGGTCTAAATACGGGTTATAGTTCATATATAGCTCATATCGAACCTTACGTTCTAGTTTTTTAACTCAATATCCTCCGCTGGTGATATGATTACAACAGAGTCTTAGAACCAAACCCAAAACGCAGAACAAATTGCATAACTATTCCAATATAAACAAGTGAAAAAGCGGATTAAGAGTCATTTATCCCGGATTAAGAGTAATTTATTCCGGATTAAGGGTCATTGACCTTGGATTAAGGCTTAAGGGTCATTGAACCCTGGTTAAGGCTGAATATGGATTAAGGGTCAGTAACCACGGATTAAGGTTTAATCCGGATTAAGAGTCATTTATCCCGGATTAAGAGTCATTTATCCCGGATTAAGGGTCATTGACATTGGATTAAGGCTTAAGGGTCATTGAACCCTGATTAAGGCATAATCCGGATTAAGGGTCATTGGCTCGGAATAATGTCCATTGACACCGGATTAAGGTTTAATCCGGATTAAGAGTTATTTATCCCGAAATAAGCCTGATTAATGCTTAATATGGATTAAGGGTCATTGAACCCAGATTAAGTTTTAATCCGGATTAAGAGTCATTTATCACGGATTAAGAGTCATTTATTCCGGATTAAGGCTTAATCCGGATTAAGGGTCATTGACACCGAATCCGGATTAATGTTCATTGAACCCTGATTAAGGCTTAATATGGATTAAGGGTCAGTAACCCCGGATTAAGGTTTAATCCGGATTAAGAGTCATTTATCCTGGATTAAGAGTCATTTATCCCGGATTAAGGGTCATTGACCCCGAATCCGGATTAAGGGTCATTGAACCCTGATTAAAGCTTAATATGGATTAAGGGTCAGTAACCCCGGATTAAGGTTTAATCCGGATTAAGAGTCATTTATCCGGGATTAAGAGTCATTTATCCCGGAATAAGGGTCATTGACCTTGGATTAAGGCTTAAGGGTCATTGAACCCTGATTAAGGCTTAATCCGGATTAAGGGTCATTGGCTCGGATTAATGTCCATTGACACCGGATTAATGTTTAATCCAGATTAAGAGTTATTTATCGCGAATTAAGGGTCATTTATCCCGGATTAAGGCTTAATCCGGATTAAGGGTTATTGACACCTGATTAAGGTTTAATCCGGCTTAAGAGCCATTTATCCCGGATTAAGAATCATTTATCCCGGATTAAGGGTCATTGACCCCGTATTAAGGCTTAATCCGGATTAAGGTTCATTGACCCTGGCTTAAGCCTTAATCCGGATTAAAGGTCAGTGACCCCGGATTAAGGGTCACTGACTTCCGATTATATGTATGGTTCAACTGCGAATCGGAACGGTTCGATGTGATTCTCAGCGAAAATTACTGGAGTGAAATGCATTTTTCCCACATCGTAATAAATTAAATCGAGAATGCCGTATAAAATTTTAATATATAAATGAGCTTAGTGATAAGTGAGTGAGTGAAGCTAGGAGGTTGAAATTATGAGTGTAGGTTGTTGTTGGTGTGTAGGCGTGGGTTTTGGAAATATGAACTTTAACGGTACGAAAAGTATAGTTTCGTCCAATTTTAGGTAAATAGTGCACCAAAGACTCAAATTTACGCCGATTGGTTTTACATAGGGACTATGCCCAAAAGCGGGCTGATATAGTCATTCTCGAACAAAGGACGAATGATTACTACAGATGGATGAATCGACTAAATCATCATATGTAGGGTATAAACGGAAAATTGCGAGTAAAGCATATTCCCCCTACTATGGTGGAATTAGGGTATATGGAGGTAACCCCAAAAACCGGAACAAATCAGTTATCTATTTTAATATAATCCAGTAAGGAAAGTAGTAAAGTCGGACAGATGAATCCTAACAGACCGTTAGAAGTTTTTAATGGATAATTATAGCCTCAGCCTTATGGCTAATGAGGGTGCATACACTTTAAAACGGTGAAAACGTGCCTCATCGAAATATTGGTTCTAGACCCCATGTTTCTTTGGACCAAACTTTGCCCATCTTATTATTTCTTCCAAGCTGAGTTCAAATTCGAAGATGGGGAATATCGGTCCAGGTGCTAGGTCTAAATGCAGATCCTCCGCTATCGCTATCCTCCGCAGGTGAATGATTACTACAGGGTCTTGGAACCAAACTCGAAACGCGGCACAAATCAGATAACTATTTTAATATAAACCAGTAAGGAAAGTAGTAAAGTCGGACGGGGCCGACTATATGATACCCTTCACCACTATGGGTATATATAAAATATGTGATATTTATCTAAATGTGAATCTACCTAGATCTATCCATAAACATGTCATTCGTTTGTTACAATGGGACAACAGTATGTAAATCGACTTCAAACAAATATAAATAGGTCATCCGTTGGGCTATATCTGTACTTCTAGAAAACGCAACTACGTAATTCTATGCTCAATTTTGTAAGTTGTGCAAAATTTGATGTCAATCTGACTAACATGAGCTGTTTGATGCCCAATTTACTTGAAATCGGGCGAAAATATATATGGAAGCTTTATCAAAATATTAAGTGATTTCAAAAAAACTTGTCACAGGTTATGTTATACTAATTTTAGAACGTTTTGTTCCTATTGGTTCCTTGGTGCGTCAATTACTTAAAATCAATCTATAATAAAAGGGAGCTATATCTAAATCTAGGTCGATTTTCACGAAACAAGGCAGACATCATTCTAGGCTCAATTCAGTTATGCCAAATTTCGTACAAATCGAAGCATATATAGGGACGTTGGTGCACCATTTACATGAAATCGGACGAAACTTTATATGGGAGCTTTATCTAAATCAGG
>NW_026873069.1:0-14288 GCF_032173495.1 Musca vetustissima | reverse complement strand
TATTTCGGCTTTAAGTAAGCATTTCAAGTTTTATATATTGGGGAATATTTTTATGGTGTTTTTTAGGTATTTTTTAGGGTTATAGCCTCATTCTCTAAAATATCTGAGAATTTTGAGATTTCAGATAATAAAATAAATCCTTCCAGAATCATTTCAATATAGTTAACTTTTTCGACAGATCTCTCCATTGAAGGCCCCCTCTCTCATTTTAAGTATTTTGATGGTTTCAGCCTCCTTCTCCAAATGATCGGGTTACATGAGGGTATTACGGAGGTTCAGAGTTAAAATACTAAATCAGAGAAAATGTAAGGTCTCACCCATTTCGATGGTTCTAGTCACATTTCCCAAACGATATAACCGCAATAAGCATCATGGTATTTCAAAGAATAAAACATTTGTCAGCAAAATGTTTTGAATATATAAGACCGTTTTCTTTATAGGACTCATATGTCGGTCCCACGTAATTTCTGCTATTTCAATGATTTTAGCCTTCTTCTCCAATAGATCTGGTCAGATTTTCGGGGTTTTAGATGATAAAAGTCCACTTTGCAGTTTTTGTTTTATTTTTTTTTTTTGAGTATTTTTGTTCTTAACCAAAAGGAAACAATCTCTTGCTGATTATAACAATATTTCCAGGAATCAATTCTTTGTAATTGCAGGGATTTAATTGCAGAGAATCTACACCCGTTTGGTATTTTCACTACTGAATCCGTAAATAAAGGGTATTGCATTCGAATCAAAGTCAGAACACTGACTCGTCAATAGACGACTACTGAAAAGACTGTTTTTCGGTGGTGGGACGACTTTTACCACAGAACTTAACAGCGCGAATCACCTAAGTCAAAAAATTATTTCTCTGATGTCTTATATGCCCAATTGAATGTTTTCCGGTATACCCCTATGGGGGACGAAAATATACCATGTTAATCATAGTCAATAGTGTCAAGTATTGAAATAGAAGGTGTCTATAGGACAAAGCTTCATACTTACTTCGATAAACCGGTGATTGAGAAGCAGTTAACCACTTATGCTACGGGAGTTACAAATGTGTCCCCAACCCATATTCGAAAAAAATAGGAAGCATCTTAAAGTTGTGAAGTATTCGCATTAAGTCATAAGGGACCTCCTGGTCGATAGAATTTATATTGGTGTATAATCGTTAGGCCAGTCGAGTCATCCACTGATGTAACGACTGAGGAAACCCCCTGTACAGGAGCAATATTCAAGTATAAAACAAGCATGAATGTAGGAAGTGATTTGCCAATAACTATCAAGTAATCGGAGTAATTGTTCGAAAGAACCCCAAATTCCCCTCACGGCATATGAAGAGGATAAGATTGAGAATTAATGCAGTGGCTTAGCTGATGGGTGGTACACGTAGCCCAAAGCAATGGTTTTGAAGTAAGTTCGACAAAGTTTGAATTATTACTTTTTCACTATGAACCATTAAAATAATTTTTTTTATTTTAAAAGAAGTATATACGGGACAAAGTTAAACAATTATCAGTACATCTATATACAAGTAAAAAGTCTTAAAGTTCAGCCGGTCAGAATTTTTATACCTTGCACAATGTGCAGTGTATTAAAGTTTTCAAAAAAAATGATCGGGTACTTCATATGGTTACTATAGCATCGCCTGCTAGGTTGTTTTTTGGTTAAATGAAAAAACCAAATTAAGAGGGCCTTTGTATGGGAGCGATGTAAAAAATCCAAAATTTAGACACTTCGGAGCAGTGTTGCCAATTTAGCACTTTTAGTGCTAGATTTAGCACTTTTTGAACTCGTTTAGCACCAAAAAAATTGATCTAGCACCTAGCTCTTTTTTTAGCATTTTTAATTTCTTAGGAATTTTTTTTTTACAAAATTTTGGTTTCAATGCAAAAAAATCCCGTTTTTATACCCTCCACCATAGTATGGAGGGTATATTAATTTTGTCATTCCGTTTGTAACTCATCGAAATATTCATTTCCGACCCTATAAAGTATATATATTCTTGATCAGGGTAAAATTCTAAGACGATCTAGCCATGTCCGTCCGTCCGTCCGTCCGTCTGTCCGTCCGTCCGTCCGTCTGTTGTAATCACGCTATCTTCTGAAGTAATTGAGATAGGATGCTGAAATTTTGCATAGGGTTGTCTTTTGTCTGCAGGCAGGTCAAGTTCGAAGATAGGATATATCGGTCCACGTTTAGACATAGCTCCCATATAACAGTACCCCCCAATTTTCGGTATTTTGAGGTTCTTGGGCGCGTTTTTCAACCGAATACGCTGAAATTTGGTACATTGGGTTCTTATTGGGTACTTAATGTCCCCACAAAAAATTATAAATATAGGTCCACTTTCAGATTTATGTGCTTCTCGAAATATTCTACATAAAGTATCGGAGTTTTTTGGATTTTATAACGAATAAGAAAATTTTCAAAATTGTAGAAAATATATTTCGAAGCTGCATTTCAACTTAATTTTAAAATGTGAAGAATAATGAATGTATACCGATTTAATAATGATCTGCACTCCATTACAGTTACCTGACATGTTAGAGGAGCCATCATATACTCTCAAAAATGTTGGATCCAAACCCAAAAAATTATTGTGTTTATTACGACGGTCGAAAAGGAAGCACTTTTTGAATTTTTTAAATACCTTGCCAAAAATTCTAAGTCGTTCATCCCATCACTTTCTATATAGCAACAACGCTTTCAAATTTCCTTAAATCGGAATATCTTCGTCTAATAGCTTAGACAGACGACAGCTTTAATTTGTATTAAGGGGACCCCCCCCCATTCTCGGTGTCAAAAATTTTTTTGATTTAATTCGAATCTACTCTAATTCTAGAATGTTCCTACAAAATTTCAAGTAAAAATCTCAAGAACTCTTGAAGATATAGCCGATTTATTGTGTCAGCATCAAGTGACGGCTAAAGGGCTTCTCAAACTTTAAACGCGTTATTCTCAAAACGAATGGCGGGCACGATAACTCAAAAACTAGTAATGCAATCGGTTTCAAATTTTGACACGTTTCTCTGTGAGAGTGTAGCTCACGTATGAACTAGGATAAAGCCAATCGGTGAAGATCTTCCTTATTTTTTAACTTAGTTTGTGGTAAAAAATAGGCGATTTTCCATAAAAAATTTTTCAAAGTTCCGCCATTTTGTTATGCGAAGTCAATAATCCTTGTTCATACGAGAGCCAGACCTGTCCTCTTTCTAACACCGTTGGAATTTTGGGATTCCGATGTTCCAGTGAGGAGTTATCATGCCCGCCATCGAAAATAAGGACTTTTCTTTGAACCCAAAAAACAACAACAAAACAACAACAAAAAATTTTGGTAAATTATTTTTCTTCCTTTTTAAATCTTCAAATATATATGTGCCAAGTTACAAACCTTAACAAGCATTGGTATTCATTTACCAGCCCATTTAAAATCTTAAAAATAAAAAATCGAGAATGGGGGGGTTCCCTTAAAAGCCTTAATTCAAATTAACTTGAATGTGTTGCTTTATGTTTTGTTAATGCACAAAATGAATTTATACTGAATTAGGCAATTTCAATATGGCAATGCTATGGAAAATTAATTGTTTCATGACAAATTTATTTATATTTATGAAAATAAAAAATAAGAAATGAAGGCAAATTTCAACCATTTTTTAAAATGGATCTGTTTTGCTAAGATCATAGTTGCTATTCCTCCTTTATGTCATGTATCTATTTCTTAACGATGTAATGCCGAAAAATATCGAAACAAATGTAAAAAATTTTCATCCTACTCTGTGTGTAGAATTGTTTTGAAGCAAAAAACTGTTTCGTAAATGCAGAAACTCTCGTCTGTCAGGGGTAAATATTAATTCAAATTAAGAAATTGTTAATGCAAATTAAGGCTGCCGTCTGTCTATGGTATAACAAAGTATTCCAGAGTCTTTGCTTCCACTCAAAGCGATATCATCCCTTCCACACCATAAAATTGTCTTAATAACCACTATCAGAAGCATGTTTGTCCATAATATGTTCTATACGTTATGAAGCATCTTTTATTCTCGATATAAAGTCCTGAGTCCTCATCATCGCATCTTTGTGGTATTCCGTTTTTTCGTGATCGGTTAAACATTCAATATCATAATTCCAATTTATAAAAGGGTGCGACAAAAGTTATTTTGGGACTTGGTGGTTGCACTTTCCGCACCCTCCTTTATTTGATAATAATATGCCGACTTAACAAAAAGTACCTTTTGCTAAATCGGAATATGCGATACGATAAAAACGGGGCCGGGTATAATTAAAATGAAAACCAGTAAGGAAAGTAGTAAAGTCGGACGGGGCCGACTATATGATACCCTTCACCACTTTGGGTATATTCAACAGATGAATCCTAACAGACGTCACATTTTTAATGGACCAGTAAAATGAAATTGGATCCATAAACATCTCATTCTGCAACCTATACTAAATAGAACCTATATCTAAATCTGAACCGATTTCAACGAACAATATATAGAGCTATATTTAAATCTGAACCGATTTTCTCGAAACTTAACACACGTCATTCAAGACTCAATTCAGTACACTATGCAAAATTTCGTGTAAATCAAAAGATATATAGAGACGTTGGTGCATCATTTACATAAAATCGGACGAAACTATATCTGGGAGCTATATCTAAATCATTCTAAGCTTAATTCAGTACGCTGTGCCAAATATCATGCAAATCGAAAGATATTTAGGGACTTTGGTGCACCATTTACCTTAAATCGGACGAAAATATATATGGGAGCTATATCTAAATCTGAACCGATTTTCACGAAACTTGGCAGACATCATTCTAGACCTAAATGATTAGGCTGTACCAATTTTCGTGCAAATCGAAAGATATGTAGGGACCGTTTACATTAAATCGGTTAAATATATATATGGGAGCTATATCTAAATCTGAACCGATTTTTCCCAATTTCGTCCTTGGGCCGAATAAGTGACCTATGCCAAATTTCATCCAATTCGGATCATAAATGCGACCTGTACTTTGTTTACAATTTAACATGGACAGACGGATGGACGGACATGCATAAATCGACTTAGAAAGTGATTCTATGCATATTCTCAAAAGGAACCATGTGTCTATCTCGTTTCCTTTTGCCTGTTACAAACATATGCACAAAGACATAATACCCTGTACCACAGTGTGGTGAAGGGTATAAACAGCTCAATTCGAACACTTTTGTAAGTGATTTATTAAGCTATTTTTAATATTTTGTCAACAATCTATGCACTTCTTTACACTTTTAATGTTTTTTGGCATATTCGACAATAATTTTATTATGATACCATCTAAAATTTTGTCACATTTCTCTTTTGTATGTAGAAGTTAGGAGAATTATAGTGGAATTTAATTTTCTGTTGCAAAAATAAACCTATTTAAAAAATTTCGTACGTCCATGCCTGTACCACGGCGTGGTGAAGGGTATAAAAGCACATACGCACAAATACTAACAATAAGGACTTGTGTTTGTAGATATAAAAACAACACGAAAATCTTATACATACTTTACAAACACATTATCAGACAGCAAAACAATTCATATAATATGTATATGAAGAAGTGGTATTGGTTCACAGATATCGGATTTTTGTACAATTGGCAGCTAACTCAACATCGATATAAAGAATAACAACATTTAATTTTCTTCTTTTTTTCAAAATTTTGTTATATTGTGTCTTTCCTCGCATTTCTTTCAACTCGCAATAAAAAACGTTCTGTAAGGCACGAAAGAATAAAAACTAATGCCGATGGTAATAATTGTCTTCATTATAACCAGCTAGTAACAATAGAATAGCTTCTTGGCCCAAGATAAGCCGAACAACGGAACTTATAATGTAAAGCCGCTCAACCGAATGAATATTCCGTCTTTGGAAACTCACCACCTATATATAGCATCCGGTTATGAAAAGGCCAACGAAAACATTTTGTAAACTAAACATCTTGGTAAACTAAAGTAACTGACTGAAGTATAAATATAAAACTCATTCATACTAACAAAGTTGCAAAATTTTTTGCGATAGGGATTACAGGATTCCGCTCAACGTCTGTGCCATATTCAATATATTTGTTATGTTCACAATTAATATTAACGGTCCATTGCATTGCAAGTTATTTGGAACAAGTTATTTTTCCTAAATAATTCCTTCACAGGCAATTCGGTTGGTGGCGATGAAAAACAATGAAAGGAAACGTCTAAATTAACATATTTATATTTTTAATTCAATGTATCCTTTGACCTCAATATTTTAATTCATATATCCTTGGCGGTTAGACAGTGATCGTTCAACAGCTAGAGGGCAACAAAATGTGAAAGAAATGTAAGAGATTGTATATAATAGAAAAGTTTCTGAACTGAAGCAAATTCTTTTTTTTTCATAACCCTATATTATGTTTTGACATAACCCTCTATTAACCTCCCACGGCATTTTCGGTATTCAAAGCCGCATTTCTGTAATAGATATTTCGGCTTTAAGTAAGCATTTCAAGTTTTATATATTGGGGAATATTTTTATGGTGTTTTTTAGGTATTTTTTAGGGTTATAGCCTCATTCTCTAAAATATCTGAGAATTTTGAGATTTCAGATAATAAAATAAATCCTTCCAGAATCATTTCAATATAGTTAACTTTTTCGACAGATTCTCCATTGAAGGCCCCCTCTCATTTTAAGTATTTTGATGGTTTCAGCCTCCTTCTCCAAATGATCGGGTTACATGAGGGTATTACGGAGGTTCAGAGTTAAAATACTAAATCAGAGAAAATGTAAGGTCTCACCCATTTCGATGGTTCTAGTCACATTTCCCAAACGATATAACCGCAATAAGCATCTTGGTATTTCAAAGAATAAAACATTTGTCAGCAAAATGTTTTGAATATATAAGACCGTTTTCTTTATAGGACTCATATGTCGGTCCCACGTAATTTCTGCTATTTCAATGATTTTAGCCTTCTTCTCCAATAGATCTGGTCAGATTTTCGGGGTTTTAGATGATAAAAGTCCACTTTGCAGTTTTTGTTTTATTTTTTTTTTTTGAGTATTTTTGTTCTTAACCAAAAGGAAACAATCTCTTGCTGATTATAACAATATTTCCAGGAATCAATTCTTTGTAATTGCAGGGATTTAATTGCAGAGAATCTACACCCGTTTGGTATTTTCACTACTGAATCCGTAAATAAAGGGTATTGCATTCGAATCAAAGTCAGAACACTGACTCGTCAATAGACGACTACTGAAAAGACTGTTTTTCGGTGGTGGGACGACTTTTACCACAGAACTTAACAGCGCGAATCACCTAAGTCAAAAAATTATTTCTCTGATGTCTTATATGCCCAATTGAATGTTTTCCGGTATACCCCTATGGGGGACGAAAATATACCATGTTAATCATAGTCAATAGTGTCAAGTATTGAAATAGAAGGTGTCTATAGGGTCGAAAGCTTCATACTTACTTCGATAAACCGGTGCTTGAGAAGCGGTTAACCACTTATGCTACGGGAGTTACAAATGTGTCCCCAACCCATATTCGAAAAAAATAGGAAGCATCTTAAAGTTGTGAAGTATTCGCATTAAGTCATAAGGGACCTCCTGGTCGATAGAATTTATATTGGTGTATAATCGTTAGGCCAGTCGAGTCATCCACTGATGTAACGACTGAGGAAACCCCCTGTACAGGAGCAATATTCAAGTATAAAACAAGCATGAATGTAGGAAGTGATTTGCCAATAACTATCAAGTAATCGGAGTAATTGTTCGAAAGAACCCCAAATTCCCCTCACGGCATATGAAGAGGATAAGATTGAGAATTAATGCAGTGGCTTAGCTGATGGGTGGTACACGTAGCCCAAAGCAATGGTTTTGAAGTAAGTTCGACAAAGTTTGAATTATTACTTTTTCACTATGAACCATTAAAATAATTTTTTTTATTTTAAAAGAAGTATATACGGGACAAAGTTAAACAATTATCAGTACATCTATATACAAGTAAAAAGTCTTAAAGTTCAGCCGGTCAGAATTTTTATACCTTGCACAATGTGCAGTGTATTAAAGTTTTCAAAAAAAATGATCGGGTACTTCATATGGTTACTATAGCATCGCCTGCTAGGTTGTTTTTTGGTTAAATGAAAAAACCAAATTAAGAGGGCCTTTGTATGGGAGCGATGTAAAAAATCCAAAATTTAGACACTTCGGAGCAGTGTTGCCAATTTAGCACTTTTAGTGCTAGATTTAGCACTTTTTGAACTCGTTTAGCACCAAAAAAATTGATCTAGCACCTAGCTCTTTTTTTAGCATTTTTAATTTCTTAGGAATTTTTTTTTTACAAAATTTTGGTTTCAATGCAAAAAAATCCCGTTTTTATACCCTCCACCATAGTATGGAGGGTATATTAATTTTGTCATTCCGTTTGTAACTCATCGAAATATTCATTTCCGACCCTATAAAGTATATATATTCTTGATCAGGGTAAAATTCTAAGACGATCTAGCCATGTCCGTCCGTCCGTCCGTCCGTCTGTCCGTCCGTCCGTCCGTCTGTTGTAATCACGCTATCTTCTGAAGGAATTGAGATAGGATGCTGAAATTTTGCATAGGGTTGTCTTTTGTCTGCAGGCAGGTCAAGTTCGAAGATAGGATATATCGGTCCACGTTTAGACATAGCTCCCATATAACAGTACCCCCCAATTTTCGGTATTTTGAGGTTCTTGGGCGCGTTTTTCAACCGAATACGCTGAAATTTGGTACATTGGGTTCTTATTGGGTACTTAATGTCCCCACAAAAAATTATAAATATAGGTCCACTTTTTCTGGTAGCCCCCATATAACGGTACCTCCTAATTTTCAGTATTTTGGGGGTTTTGATTGTATTTTTCCACCGAATTGGCTATAATTTAGTATTTCGAGTTCTTAATATGTACCAAATCTCTCCACAAAAAATTATAAACATATGTGAATTTTTTCGGATATCCCCCATATAAGGGTACCCCCCAATTTTCGGAATTTTGGGGTTCTTGAGCGCGTTTTTCAACCGAATACGCTGAAATTTGGTACATTGGGTTCCTAATAGGTTCCAAATCTCTCCACCAAAAATTATGAATATTGGTCCATTTTTTCGGATAGCCCCCATATAAGGGTACCCCCAATTTTCGGTATTTGGGGGTTCTTGAGCGCATTTTTCAACCGAATTTGCTGCAATTTGGTAATTTGTAGTCGTATATGGTAACAAATCTCTCTACCAAAAATTTTTAATATTCACCCCCTTTTTGGGGTAGTCCCCATATAACCCCCTTTTTATACCCTCCACCATAGTATGGAGGGTATATTAATTTTGTCATTCCGTTTGTAACTCATCGAAATATTCATTTCCGACCCTATAAAGTATATATATTCTTGATCAGGGTAAAATTCTAAGACGATCTAGCCATGTCCGTCCGTCCGTCCGTCCGTCCGTCTGTTGTAATCACGCTATCTTCTGAAGTAATTGAGATAGGATGCTGAAATTTTGCATAGGGTTGTCTTTTGTCTGCAGGCAGGTCAAGTTCGAAGATAGGATATATCGGTCCACGTTTAGACATAGCTCCCATATAACAGTACCCCCCAATTTTCGGTATTTTGAGGTTCTTGGGCGCGTTTTTCAACCGAATACGCTGAAATTTGGTACATTGGGTTCTTATTGGGTACTTAATGTCCCCACAAAAAATTATAAATATAGGTCCACTCTTTCTGGTAGCCCCCATATAACGGTACCTCCTAATTTTCAGTATTTTGGGGGTTTTGATTGTATTTTTCCACCGAATTGGCTATAATTTAGTATTTCGAGTTCTTAATATGTACCAAATCTCTCCACAAAAAATTATAAACATATGTGAATTTTTTCGGATATCCCCCATATAAGGGTACCCCCCAATTTTCGGAATTTTGGGGTTCTTGAGCGCGTTTTTCAACCGAATACGCTGAAATTTGGTACATTGGGTTCCTAATAGGTTCCAAATCTCTCCACCAAAAATTATGAATATTGGTCCATTTTTTCGGATAGCCCCCATATAAGGGTACCCCCAATTTTCGGTATTTGGGGGTTCTTGAGCGCATTTTTCAACCGAATTTGCTGCAATTTGGTAATTTGTAGTCGTATATGGTAACAAATCTCTCTACCAAAAATTTTTAATATTCACCCCCTTTTTGGGGTAGTCCCCATATAACCCCCTTTTTTATATTAAAATAGTTATCTGATTTGTTCCGCGTTTTGAGTTTGGTTCTAAGTCTCTTTTGTAATCATTTCACCTGCGGAGGATACAGAGATAAACAATTAGAACGTAAGGTTCGATAATTAACTATAGCCGCATTTAGACCTAGCCCCTAATTGGAAGTTCGAGAATTTGAACTAAGCTTGGAAGAAATAATAAGATGGGCAAAGTTTGGATGAAATCTAAATTTTCTGAAACGGATTTGGTCCAAAGAAACATGGGGTCTAGAACCAATATTTCGATGAGACACATTTTCACCGTGTTAAAGTCTATACACCCTCATTAGCCATAAGGCTGAGAGTATAATTATCCTTTAAAATTTTCTAAAATTTTTAATTATGGTTTACATAATCCGTTTTTAGAATTGTCGGTATAGGTCCACTTTTTGGTATGTTCCCTATATTTTCATTTCTAGTACCTGTCAATATATCTATGGTGGAGGGTATCCAAAGTTCGGCCCGGCCGAACTTACCGCTTTTTCACTTGTTCGATTTCATGTTGAATTTTCGCTATGTTTCACGCGATGAATTTGATTTTCCAATGCTATCCAGCACTATGATATTGTTAGACTATGATATTGTCTCTTGGTAGATTGTTTATTTGGGAAAATGAAAAACCAAATTAAGTTGTACATTTTATGAGAGCGATGTAAAAATAATGAACATGAATTATGTTAGAACTTTCTGAAAACAAGTTTTTTATTCAACGGGAATCCCGAATGCCAAGTTATAAACACTTTAGATTACTGAAAAGGCGAGCATACCCATTTATATTGGAATTGTGCCAGAATAAGGACCAAAATAGAAAAATTCCGGCAAACATATTTTTATACCCTTCACCACACTGTGGTACAGGGTATTATGTCTTTGTGCATATGTTTGTAACAGGCAAAAGGAAACGAGATAGACACATGTTTCCTTTTGAGAATATGCATAGAATCACTTTCTAAGTCGATTTATGCATGTCCGTCCGTCCGTCTGTCCGTCTGTCTGTCTGTCTGTCCATGTATTTTTGTGAGCAAAGTACAGGTCGCATTTATGATCCGAATTGGATGAAATTTGGCACAGCTCATTTGTTTGGCCCAAGGACGAACCCTATTGAAATTGGGAAAAATCGGTTCAGATTTAGATATAGCTCCCATATATATACTTAACCGATTTAATGTAAACGGTCCCTATATATCTTTCGATTTGCACGAAATTTGCTACAGCCTAATAAATTAGGTCTAGAATGATGTCTGCCAAGTTTCGTGAAAATCGGTCAAGATTTAGATATAGCTCCCATATATAGTTTCGTCCGATTTCATGTAAATAGTGCCCCAAAGTCCCTATATATCTTTCTATTTGCACGAAATTTGGCATAACGTACTGAATTAAGCCTCGAGTGGTGTTTGCCAAGTTTCGAGAATATCGGTCCAGATTTAGATATAGCTCCCATATATAGTTTCGTCCGATTTCATGTAAATGGTGCACCAAAGTCGCTATATATCTTTCGATTTGCACGAAATTTGGTACAGCCTAATCATTGAGGTCTAGAATGATGTCTGCCAAGTTTCGTGAAAATCGGTCCAGATTTAGATATAGCTCCCATATATAGTTTCGTCCGATTTCATGTAAATGGTGCACCAAAGTCGCTATATATCTTTCGATTTTCACGAAATTGGGCATAACGTACTGAATTGAGTCTAGAATGATGTCTACGAAGTTTCGAGAAAATCGGTCCAGATTTAAATATAGCTCCCATATATAGTTTCGTCCGATTTCATGTAAATGATGCACCAAAATCCCTATATATATTTCGATTTGCACGAAATTCGGCATAACGTACTGAGTTGAGCCTAGAGTGATGTCTGCCAAGTTTTGAGAAAATCGGTCCAGATTTAGATATAGCTCCCATATATAGTTTCGTCCGATTTTATGTAAATGGTGCGCCAAAGTCCCTATATATCCTTCGATTTGCACGAAATTTGGCATATCGTAATGAATTACGTCTAGAATGATGTGTGTTAAGTTTACTGAAAATCGGCCCAGATGTATATAGCTCCCATATATAATTTTGTCCGATTTAATGTAAATGTTGCACCAAAGTCCCTATATATATTTCGATTTGCACGAAATTTGGTATTGCGTAATGAATAAGGTCTAGAATTATGTGTGTTAAGTTTCGTGAAAATCGGTTCAGATTTAGATATAGCTCCTATATATTTTTTCTTCCGAGTGTGTGTAAATTGTGCACTAAAGACCCAAAGTTTGTCTGGTTTCCACACAATTGGTACAATGAACTGTAGTTACTATAATACATTTCCTTTACATTGCTTTATATAATTTTGTCCCATTGTAAGAAGCAACCCTATATCTGACCAAATGAAATGACAGAATGACATGTTTATGGATCCATTTTCATGTTAATGGTCCTTCAAAAATTCGACGTCTGTTATGATTCATCTGTTGAATATACCCAAAGTGGTGAAGGGTATCATATAGTCGGCCCCGTCCAACCTTACTGCTTTCCTTACTGGTTTTATATTAAAGTCGCTGTTGGGAATGAGATTATGAACCCTTAAAAGTACACAAATGGGACGAAAATTGATAATCTTCATATTTGTACGCAATGTGAAATTACAGGTATTTACCTTAACCAAATTTGGGCATTATAAGTATTTATATTTTAGTAGGAAGATTTCAAACCCCATCAAAACAAAAAATAGAAAAAATTAAGTCAATTCAGTTACGTGTCCGACGTCCCCAAAATGTCGAATAAAGGGAGGGTACCCCTAAATATGGACCCATATTAATAATTTTTCATACGGAGATTTTTTACTCAACAAAATGTAAACAATCAAATTAAAACCAATGCAATTGATGAGGGCTACCCTTAAAAGTGGCCCAATATTGATAAGTTCTAGTAAGAAGACTATATAAACAGGTAGAACACAATATACAAATATACAGCAATTTAGGTTGAACACGTGAAAAAGCGTTAAGTTCGGCCTGGCCGAACTTTGGATACCCTCCACCATAGTTATACTGACAGGTACTATAGGGAAAATACCAAAAAGTTATATGGGGACTACCCTTAAAAAGGGTGAATATTAATAATTGTTGGTGGGGAGATTTTTAACCATATACGGCTACAAAATACCAAATTTCAGCGAATTCGGTTGAAAAACGCGCTCAAGAACCTCAAAATATCGAAAATTGGGAGTACCCTTATATGGGGGCTATCCGAAAATATGGACCCCTATTTATAATTTTTAGTGGAGATATTTGCTACCCAATAAGAACTCAATGTACCAAATTGTCCTTAGACGGACAGACGGACATGGCTATATCGTCATAGAATTTAACGGTGATCAAGAATATATATACTTTATATATTCGATGAGTTACAAACGAAAAACAAAATTAAGGGGACCCCCCCATTCTCGGTGTCAAAAATTTTTTTGATTTAATTCGAATCTCCTCTAATTCTAGAATGTTCCTACAAAATTTCAAGTGAAAATCTCAAGAACTCTTGAAGATATAGCCGATTTATTGTGTCAGCATCAAGTGACGGCTAAAGGGCTTCTCAAACTTTAAACACGTTTTTCTCAAAACGAATGGCGGGCACGATAACTCAAAAACTAATAATCCAATCGGTTTCAAATTTTGACACGTTTCTCTGGGAGTGTGTAGCTCTCGTATGAACTAGGATAAAGCTAATCGGTGAAGATCTTCCTTATTTTTTAACTTAGTTTGTGGTAAAAAATAAGCGTTTTTCCATAAAAAAATTTTCAAAGTTCCGCCATTTTGTTAATTGTTGTGGGAAGTCAATAATCCTAGTTCATACGAGAGCCAGACATGTCCTCTTTCTAACACAGTTGGAATTTTCGGATTCCGATGTTCCAGTGAGGAGTTATCATGCCCGCCATCGAAAATATGGACTTTTCTTTGAACCCAAAAAACAACAACAAAACAACAACAACAAATTTTGGTAAATTATTTTTCTTCCTTTTTAAATCTTCAAATATATATGTGCCAAGTTA
>NW_026873068.1:0-14098 GCF_032173495.1 Musca vetustissima | reverse complement strand
TATATTCAATTTAAATTATTCCAAAACTTATTGAACTCTGAATTGCCATCAATTCGTGTGCAAATACTTCAATATCTGAAGGGTATACTAGAGCATGACATTTCAAGTGGATTTTTATGATGAAACCACTACAAAATCATATTTATCCTTAATTAATTACTATTGCGCTATGAAACGTTGTTGTTGATAATAATCACATGAAAACGATAAAAACAAAACTACAACAACCAGAGCAAAAACGCCACGATCCTCCAACTAAGTGGCCCTTGCTGAGGTAAATAGTGTACAAGAGAGATTGTTTCCCGTCGTTACATAAAACCACTGTTGTTTAATAAAAATTAAATTTAATTGCAATCAGGCAACTATAATGACCCTCAACATGTTGCAAATTAGTTTAACAACTTGTTTTAAACAAAAAACACAGAAAAACTACAACAACAATGTTTTATCCTCTTAATTTTTAAACTGTTTTATGATTTACGTTTATTTCTCGGTTTGTTTTTCTGCTTCTTCGTGTTCTTGCCGTTCGACTGTTAATACAATTCATTAATATTTGTAATTGTGCGGTCATGGTACGCAACCTGGCATTAAACTTTATAAGCATGGCTCGTTAAATAACCCTTATCATTTGAAACATGTTCGTTTCAACAAACAACAATAAGAACAGCAAGAATACCATACCGAACATACCCACACACAGTCTGGTTATATTTATCCCGGCATGTTGAAGCACAACATTCATATAAATCCATTTCAATCCATCTCCATACATTTGCCGACGAGGACGACGACCAATGCCTAAAAATTTCCTTGGACAAATATTTTTATAAAATCCACGCCTACTATAGTCCTTGGAAAAATATTATTTATAAAATCCACGCCTACTATAGTCCTTGGAAAAATATTATTTATAAAATCCACGCCTACTATAGTCCTTGGAAAAATATTATTTATAAAATCCACGCCTACTATAGTCCTTGGAAAAATATTATTTATAAAATCCACGCCTACTATAGTCCTTGGAAAAATATTATTTATAAAATCCACGCCTACTATAGTCCTTGGAAAAATATTATTTATAAAATCCACGCCTACTATAGTCCTTGGAAAAATATTATTTATAAAATCCACGCCTACTATAGTCCTTGGAAAAATATTATTTATAAAATCCACGCCTACTATAGTCCTTGGAAAAATATTATTTATAAAATCCACGCCTACTATAGTCCTTGGAAAAATATTATTTATAAAATCCACGCCTACTATAGTCCTTGGAAAAATATTATTTATAAAATCCACGCCTACTATAGTCCTTGGAAAAATATTATTTATAAAATCCACGCCTACTATAGTCCTTGGAAAAATATTATTTATAAAATCCACGCCTACTATAGTCCTTGGAAAAATATTATTTATAAAATCCACGCCTACTATAGTCCTTGGAAAAATATTATTTATAAAATCCACGCCTACTATAATCCTTGGAAAAATATTATTTATAAAATCCACGCCTATTGGTATTATAGGAATTTATTTATAAAATCCACGCCTATAGTCCTTGGAAAAATATTATTTATAAAATCCACGCCTACTATAGTCCTTGGAAAAATATTATTTATAAAATCCACGCCTACTATAGTCCTTGGAAAAATATTATTTATAAAATCCACGCCTACTATAGTCCTTGGAAAAATATTATTTATAAAATCCACGCCTACTATAGTCCTTGGAAAAATATTATTTATAAAATCCACGCCTACTATAGTCCTTGGAAAAATATAATTTATAAAATCCACGCCTACTATAGTCCTTGGAAAAATATTATTTATAAAATCCACGCCTACTATAGTCCTTGGAAAAATATTATTTATAAAATCCACGCCTACTATAGTCCTTGGAAAAATATTATTTATAAAATCCACGCCTACTATAGTCCTTGGAAAAATATTATTTATAAAATCCACGCCTACTATAGTCCTTGGAAAAATATTATTTATAAAATCCACGCCTACTATAGTCCTTGGAAAAATATTATTTATAAAATCCGCGCCTACTATAGTCCTTGGAAAAATATTATTTATAAAATCCACGCCTACTATAGTCCTTGGAAAAATATTATTTATAAAATCCACGCCTACTATAGTCCTTGGAAAAATATTTTTTATAAAATCTACGCCTACTATAGTCCTTGGAAAAATATTATTTATAAAATCCGCGCCTACTATAGTCCTTGGAAAAATATTATTTATAAAATCCACGCCTACTATAGTCCTTGGAAAAATATTATTTATAAAATCCACGCCTACTATAGTCCTTGGAAAAATATTATTTATAAAATCCACGCCTACTATAGTCCTTGGAAAAATATTATTTATAAAATCCACGCCTACTATAGTCCTTGGAAAAATATTATTTATAAAATCCACGCCTACTATAGTCCTTGGAAAAATATTATTTATAAAATCCACGCCTACTATAGTCCTTGGAAAAATATTATTTATAAAATCCACGCCTACTATAGTCCTTGGAAAAATATTATTTATAAAATCCACGCCTACTATAGTCCTTGGAAAAATATTATTTATAAAATCCACGCCTACTATAGTCCTTGGAAAAATATTATTTATAAAATCCACGCCTACTATAGTCCTTGGAAAAATATTATTTATAAAATCCACGCCTACTATAGTCGTTGGAAAAATATTATTTATAAAATCCACGCCTACTATAGTCCTTGGAAAAATATTATTTATAAAATCCACGCCTACTATAGTCCTTGGAAAAATATTATTTATAAAATCCACGCCTACTATAGTCCTTGGAAAAATATTATTTATAAAATCCACGCCTACTATAGTCCTTGGAAAAATATTATTTATAAAATCCACGCCTACTATAGTCCTTGGAAAAATATTATTTATAAAATCCACGCCTACTATAGTCCTTGGAAAAATATTATTTATAAAATCCACGCCTACTATAGTCCTTGGAAAAATATTATTTATAAAATCCACGCCTACTATAGTCCTTGGAAAAATATTATTTATAAAATCCACGCCTACTATAGTCCTTGGAAAAATATTATTTATAAAATCCACGCCTACTATAGTCCTTGGAAAAATATTATTTATAAAATCCACGCCTACTATAGTCCTTGGAAAAAATATTATTTATAAAATCCACGCCTACTATAGTCCTTGGAAAAATATAATATTTTAAAAATAGAGCACGCCTTCATAGCCTACTTGGACCGCAGATTTCTATTATCATAATTAATTGTACCTATTTCCCAGACCATCCTCGTATACAATAATACAATACCGGAAACAGTTTTAAAAGTTGTACAAAACCAAATATTTGTGTGTGTGTGTATGTTTGTGTTTACCATAACCATTTTATACCCACCGACAGCAACAGCAGCAGCTACATTTTACCTATTCAGATTTTTGATGCTGATGTTGATATTGGGATTTTTTTTCTTCCTTTGTGTTTCTTCCTTCACTCGACTTTAATAAAATCCGCAATGTTTGTTAAAACATACCGGTTAATATGTGGTTCTTGTGTGTGAGGGTATGTTGGCGTCATTGTTCATTCAACAAAATTCCATTTTTTTTTTGAGACGATTTAATTTTCTCTATAATTCTATGCGGAAAATTTCCTTTCTATCCTGGAAATGGTTACCTAAATCAACCAATGAATTGATGTTGATTGTGTTAGGTCTACACCAATAACCATCTGGTTATTGGAGTATTTTCTTCATCGCAAACAAAGTCCTTTGTTGGGGTTTCAATGTGGGTGTTTTTAGTTCGTCTCTCCAGTTTCCCCCATTGTTGGTGTTGTTGTTATTTCTAATAGTTAAATATTTATTTTTTAGGCGAACACACAAAAATTAGAGGTGTTTAACAAACTTTGGGGGAAAATGTGTTTTGGGTTTGTTTGTGCCAAAAATAATGCGTGTGTATTTGTGGGGGTGTATATGTATTACCAAGTTTGCCAATTTTCCTGTCCATCTGTCCCATAATTCGGCTGTCATGTCACAATCACACACAAAATGTGGGTGTGATAATGGCATGTATTCAACACTTGATATATGCGTGGTCAGGCTTTTGTGGCATTTAAACGAATGATGCTGCCACTCTATGTTGACAGCTTTCCTTAATAATACACGCCATTCATGTCATCTCCCCTTCTCGGTCTTTGTTCATCGGAAAATTTAGATTTTTTATAACAGAATCCAAGTGGTATACAATTAATCAGTATCGGAATATGTGTACTTAGCATCCAGCCGTGACGAAACTGAATTAAGATTTTGATTTCCCAAGGAATTTTCCAAGGACTACAGAAGGCGTGGATTTTTTAAAGGTTATGTTTTCTAGGACTACAGAAGGTGTGGATTTTTGAAAGTTTATGTTTCCTAGGACTACAGAAGGCGAGGATTTTTTAAAGGTTATGTTTCCTAGGACTACAGATGGCGTGGATTTTTTAAAGGTTATGTTTCCAAGGACTACAGTTTATGTTTCCTAGGACTACAGAAGGCGAGGATTTTTTAAAGGTTATGTTTCCTAGGACTACAGATGGCGTGGATTTTTTAAAGGTTATGTTTCCAAGGACTACAGAAGGCGTGGATTTTTTACAGGTTACGTTTCCTAGGACTACAGATGGCGTGGATTTTTTACAGGTTATGTTTCCTAGGACTACAAAAGGCGTGGATTTTTTAAAGGTTATGTTTCCTAGGACTACAGAAGGCGTGGATTTTTTAAAGAAAATTTTTTTCAATGACTATAGAAATCGTTTATTTTTTAAAGAAAATTTTTTACAATGACTATAGAAAGCGTTGATTTTTTAAAATCAACTTGAATTTTTTAAAGAACATTTTCTGCAGGGACTATAGAAAGCGTAGATTTTTTAAAGAATATTTTTTCGAGGACTATAGAAAGCGTGGATTTTTTAAAGAATATTTTTTCATGAATTATAGAAAGGGTGGCTTTTGTAAAGAATATTTTTTGCAGGGACTATAGAAAGCGTGGATTTTTAAAGAATATTTTTCAAGGACTATAGAAAACGTGGGTTTTTAAAGAACATTTTTCCGAGGACTATAGAACGCGTGGATTTTTTAAGGAATATTTTTCCAAGGACTATAGAAAGCGTGGATTTTTAAAGAATAATGATTTCAAGGACTTTAGAAGGTACGGAGTTTTAAAGAATATTCTTTCCAAGGACTTTAGAAGGCATGGATTTTTTTAAATTTCCAAAGACTATAGCAGCCCTGGACCATAGGCTTTACAATAACGACCTCCATACCTTGGAATATTTTTCTTTAAATATCATTGGGAAATCATTTCGGTCTGTACTATAGATCCTTTAAATCCCTTTATAAAGGCTTCATGTTTATATAAGGGCAGAATGACATAAAACTAACAACAAAAATATATTAAAATTTGTATAAAAACATCCTATTTGCTATTTAACTATTATGAATATACCAAAGTAGTTATCCATTTTATTTATATATATAATAGACTCGCAATTTTCTTGCACAACAAACTCTGCTAATGGACAATTTCTGGTTATTCTTATTTGTACTATCACCATAACTTAAGGATACCCAAAAATAAACTTATGCTAAAGAAACACTTTTTTGTTGGTTTTTCATAATAAATATTTGTAAATTGTTTCTTTCTTTTTTCTATCTTTTCAGAGTGTGAGACGAAAAAACAACAACTTTCAAACTTTGGCTGAGGAAAACCGCAGTAATAATTCAAGAAAGTAGCTGCTTGCCAGAAGGCGAATAACCACCAAAAAATATCATAACACCCAAGTAAAAGAAATCAGAAACCACAAGAAAAAGCAGCAAACCCAACAACATCCCGGAAGGAACCGAAACGAACGGGAAACTTAAGTAACATGTTGAAGAAAATGGGCGGTTTAGGATTTTTATCCTGCGGCATTTTGCTGTTATGTGTTGTCAGCAATGTCGAATCCTATTCAAGTATGTACTCGACAATTTTATATAATTTATTTTCGGTTTTTTAGCTGGGTTAAACATTTCATCCTTTAGTAGCCCGCTAAACAAAACACAAATCATAATTTGAACGAAGAAAAAAACAGAATATTTCTTTCATATATTTATTTGTTACTGTTCTTCTTGTTTAACAAACCTATTTCCCTTTCCACACACAGCAAAAAAAAAGTTTTTCGATGTTATTCTGCAATTCTAAAAGAAATTCTAATCCTTTATTCCTTCATATTTTTGTTAGAAAAAAATGTTCCATAGAAACTGTTATATATTTTATTATTGGCATGCTAAACTAAGAATATTAAATTGTTTCATAATATTAAATATTTTTAGAGAAATGTTATACACCATTATTCATGTACGAAGTTGTTAAATAGTATTCAATAAAATATTTAGATATTGGCCAAGCATTTGTGGCCCCTCAAAGTATGGGTCTTTTTAGTATCGATGAAGCTGTATATGCCCGTGCTCTGGCACTAATAATCGAACTACATGCGAACACCGAACACCATGAGTGTTTTCATAATATTCAGTTTATACTTAGTGCCAGCATTTTTAATAAATTGTTTTTCTATCCGGGAAGATAATACAAAAAAGGAGATTTTATATCAGTATGACTAAAGTTTATGTATGTGATCGGATGTGAATATGTACAGGCGTATTATTGTTTCGTATCTTACTAGAAAACAAAAAATGTGAGGCAATTTTCTCAAAATAGGATCAACTACACTACCGGAAGTTAAAATCCAGCGGATAGTTATGCAGGGGTCGGTTCGTATCCTTTGAGTCGTGAACACTACCCACTATTTGTAAAAGCCTCAAAAGAGGCAATTACTCTTAGTAACAAAGCAGGTGGCGGAATCGGCCCATATTGCTATTGGATCGTAATAAATAATTCCAAAAATTTACATTTTTGTAACATTAATGACTTTAATGAAATAATAAATTCAAACGTTTTGAAAGTTCTCATTTAGATTTCATGCCCAAAAACTTACTTACATTTCTTAGCTGGCTTGTGACAGAACTTTCGTTCTATAAGCCGAGCTTTTTTCCAATTTGAAATACCATGTTGTCTTCCACTTGATCTTTCCATTTTATTCGTGGCCTTTCCCTTCTGCGTGAACCATCAGCTGGTCGTTTTTATATGCCTTTTGGGATGGCGCATCTTCATCCATTCTCCCAACATGGCCTAGCCAACGTAGTCGCTGCAGCTCGATACGTCTAAAAATGTCGATGTCGGAGAAAAGCTGGTACAACTCATGGATTATTCGATGGCGATATTCACCGTCAACGCAGATCGGCCCACAGATCTTTCGGAGAATTTTTCTCTCTAACACCCCAAGAGTTGCTCATCTGCTTGCGTAAGTATCCATGCTTCAGATCTATATAACAGCAACATCCAGCAGGATATTAAAAAGGTCACACGACACACTGTCACCTTGTCTGAATCCTCATTCGGTAATAATAGTTATCCTGCATATCCTAATTAATTTCGCAGGAATGATAAACGCAGACACGGCACCTCTGAAAGGATAGGGCTGTCGAATGCGGCTTCATAGTTGACGAATAGGTGGAATGTGTTATTCGTAGGTCTTTTCCAGGATTTGGCGCAGAGTGAAAATCTGGTCAATGGTATATTTGCAGGTCTGAAGCCGCATTGGTGTGGTTCAATAATGTCATTGACCATTGACTTCAGTCGTTCATACAGCACGCTGGATAGCATATTATATGCGATGGGTACGATATAGTTGGTACATATCGTCTTGTATCTTTTTTGTGTACGAGACATACTACATATACACTCTATACCGCCATTTCCTGTTGGTCCTAGGGTATTTTCTTCACCGCAGCTATTTGAGTAACATTACGACACTCCTGATCGTATCACGGATTTCTTGATGGTGGTCTTGGTACCCAAGTGTTGCTTTTGCTGCAGTTTGTAGGGAGTGGACAATTCTTTGCCATTGTGCTTCTATATTATTATCGGAACAAGGAATACTTTCGTCAAGCAGGTGGGTTAGTTGAGCGGAGTAGGCTTCTGCTAACTGTTGTGATTGCAGCGACGTCTAGTTTCCGTGTTGTGTTAAATCGCACCTTTGCTGCTACATTAAGACGAGTTTGAACCTTGACTGTTACAAGGTAGTGTTCCGAATACTCGGATCGATCGAACGTCTAAAACACTGCATGAATTCCTTCTGTCTATCACAGCATGATCGATTTGATTTCTCATTGTTCGATCAGGAGAAATCCAATTGGCCTTATGCATATCGAGATGCTTGAATATGGTGCTGCTAACTACCATGTTTCGGCTGCCGCGAAGTCAATCAACCTCATGTCGATGTCTGATGTTTCTTCTTTTTGTCTTCCGTCAGAGATAATAAATAAGACTGATGTAGAAGATTATCGCTTTTATACGGATTATTGAGATCGTAAAACTGAGTAAATAATTTTCACCGTTAAATTTACTTAAAGTAATATTTAGAATCTGGAAATAGGTATTGGTGGCGTATAATATAAAAGTACTTTGATATTATGAAACAATTTATAATTTTATAAAATCCCTAAAACACAAATCCTTTAAACTATCCCAATATAAAAAGCACTAACCAACAAATTATTCCCATTTTAAGAATAAATTAAAAAAAAACTAATCCTAAATGTTGTTTTATATCAACAAAAAACAAATCATCATCAACTATCAGATCATTATTATGAACATCTTATTTTATGTAATTTTTTAAATATTTTTATTTAAATTCCTATTTTTTGTTTATTTTTCTTTTCATCCTCTCTGCGCGGACCTGTATCTTTTCTATGTTTAATTTAACCACAATTTGCAATCCCAAACACACACACACAAATACGACAACAACAAAAAATCCAACTAATTGTGTTGCCATTAATAATATTTAAAAACAACAACAACAAAACCCACATTTTTATGATGAAAAATGACTACTCATTCACATTCATCTCCTCTACAAATCCTTTTAATGAAAACTTTATTGTTGTGTCACAAAAAAAAACAACAACAAAAACGAACGAACTATATACCTCATCATCCACGACCACCAACACATAAACAAAAAAACTTTTCTCTACTACTACTACTGCTACAACTATTACTATTACCTCGCTACTGTCTCCATTCTGGATTCCAAATGACAATAGAATATGGACGCGGTTGTGCTGACATCGGTTGTTTGCCCAACGAGGAGTGTGTAATTACATCGGATTCTTGTAGTTATAATCAACGCGATGGCAAGGACTGCGGCCAATATCCAACTTGCAGGAAGAAGACAAGTGGTGGCGTCAGCACCTCTTCCTCTTCGTCATCGGTTTATCCTTCAGGTGATTATTATTATTTAGTTTTTCTGTTTCTATTATTTGTTTCCTTTATTTAGTTAAGTATTCAGTTATGTGTATTGTTATAGTTTATTTTTAGTATGAAGGGATTTTTTATTATTTATGAAAGTTTTAAGTTAAATTTAAGTTATTTTTTTTAATTAAGAAAATGACAGAGGAGCACATATTTTTTCAACTCACCGATTACTGAGAATTTCAAAACTTAATCTAATTGTTGGTGATTTTTACACCCTATGTTGTAAGGTTATTTTTGCTTTGTGTGTCCCCAAGAGTTTATAGCGAACGTTAGTCCTATACCGACCTTTTAGTATATCGATCGCTTTATATATCGACTACCTGACATGTGTGTCCATCCGTCCGTCTGTCCATTATAATTTGTAAACACGATATAGGTCACAGTTTTAATCCATCCCCCATACAGTCCGTACTTGGCACCAATCAATTATATACTTGTTCTTGAACTGCAAATTTTTTTTAATGATAAAAAACTGGTACCTAGGGAAGATTGTGAAAATCGACTATTGGAGTTTCTTGCAGAGCAGGACTTCTATGAGAAAGGCATTATTTAGTTACCTTTAAAATGGTAACAAATCATACAACAAAATTGTGAAAATTTTGACATTCCGAAGCATGTTAAATAAAGTCCTACATTTCATAAAAAATAATGGATTCATTTTCTCCAACCTACTATTTCGTTCGTTTCCGACAATTCAGAATGTCAGATCCTCTATCTGGCAAAATGGTATGCACATATCTCACAAAGTCAATGGTCCGATGGCGGGACTCCAACATGTACTTGCCCACAAAAAAAACAATATTTGAATTTTTGTAAAGCTCACTTGTGCCAATACATTATTCGAAGTCCGTTGGTCGAACTTATCGGCCCCCTCATATCAGTACTTCCACAAATAGGATCAGCCTCCTTATAAAGAGCCATCATTTGACATTGTTTAAGTCTCACCTATATCGGTCCACTCCGATTGGTTCTCCTTCAAAAAGTGTCAGTATTTTGAAAACATCTAAAACCTCTGATTTTGGCCGAGCTTATTGGTACTTCCACAAAAAGGATCAATATCCTATTAATGCCTCTCCTACAAACAGCCAATAACTGAAACTAGTGATTTTAGCTGTAATTTAAAAAAAAAAAATTATCCGCACATATTGGTCTTCCCCCCAAAAGGGTCAGTATTTTAAAAACTACTGAAACGTCACATGAACCGCATGAAGCGTCCGGTGTTTGTTCAAAATGTGTACAAAGCTTTGGGAGGATCGGATTATAGGTTCTGTCGCAACTCTCTTCGCTTACAAACTGTCAAAATTTCGAAAACTTGTAAATTACGAAGCCATCGTTATAACATAAATCAAGTTTGAACAGGGAGTATAATGCTCCATACACTTTGGAAACTTCCTCACAATGTGTCACAATTTTGAAAAATTCCTCAATCAATTCCTTTAGGTACCACAACCTCAAAATGTCAACATTCCAATCAAAAACATATATCTCATATAATGCGAATGGAGAATCCGAGTTAGTCTTAACACCTTTATAATTATTGTAAACATAGGTTTTGAGTTATAGTTCATTTTTGGTCACAACATCGATGTCTTCACATTACAAATTTATGTAAAAATTCACCAACAATTTAGCCAGAATTTCGTATGTGTTTTAAGATTTCTTGATTTTATATGAAATCTGGAATTTTAGGACCTACTTTGGGGGGTCTATGACTCTGAAATAAAAATTGGGACGCCAAAACAAATTTTCTCTACTTTTCTATTCTCAGCCAAAACTAAGTTTTTATTTAATTTATTTTTATTATTTTGTTGGTATTTATTTTAAAATTATATAATATTTTTATTAAAATAACAAATTCAAGGTATTTAAACAAAAACTATTTCTATATAATAATATCTAAAATATATACTCAAATAGATCGAGCTTAAAACATACAAAACACATACACACATACATCAACATATTATTTGTAACGGCAGTCGAGTAATTTTATTTATCGAAAACATTTTGTGTTTTGTGTAATACTCTAAAAAAATGCTTATTTCTTTGACAACTTTAATTTTTTACGATTTCATTAATTTTAAAGATAAACCAAACTTTGCAGTATATAATTTAGCTGGTAATGACAAGAAAGGTTATTGGAAACTAAAACGCAAATCATTATCACACATCAATTAAACAAAACAAACGCAAACACCTGCGAGGAATCAGCAAACTTATCACACATAAACAAACATACACACACATCGATTGCGATTACTAATGGATATTTGGAATCGTTCATTTTTCAACTTTTTTCGATTTATATACAAACAAAATCTATCGCTCTCTCTCACTACTCTTTTATATCTTGCTCAACTATCACAAAACATAAAACAACCTCACAAAAGTTTTAAAACATCAACAACAAGACTAAATTAACATCAAATGGCTTTAATAATTATTAACGGATACACACATCCACACTCACGCAAACAAATGGCAAATAACTAAATAAAATACATATATATTTATTAAAATAAATTAATAATCAAAAACAATGGAATAAAACTAATTATATAACAAAAAGGCAACACATTTTGATAATATCTTTTGTTCTCTTTTACTTTGGTTTTTATCCTCAGTTCTTCACTATCTCTTTTTTGTTCGTTTGGATATTTTTCATTAACAAATGTTACACAAAATTGTAATTGTTTCTTTTTTCTTCTTCACTTATATTTCTTGCGGTAATTAATTACATAATTATTTCAGTTTTTTGTTGTATTTTTTTCCATTTGGTTGCAAAACTCATTAGCAATCATCGTAATCATCAGTAGTTCTGTTAGTCCTGCTTTAGTTGTAGTTGCTCTTGTGCTTTAACTTTTTTACTAATGAACAATGGTTTGGAAATAAAAAATATACAATATATTTAATTTTAATAATAAATATTATGAAAATATAAAGAACTTTGGATACCCTCCACCATAGTTATACTGACAGATAAATGCAATGAAAATATAGGGAACATACAAAAAAGTGGACATATACCAATAATTCTACAAACCGATTTATGTAAACCATTATGTACACCAAATACAAACGTCAGCAATTTTTAATGGAGATATTTTTTAAATTCTGTAAGATCCAAAAAGTGGACTGATACTGATAACGCATGGTAGAGTATAAAATCCTCAAACTACTGTAACATAGATTACAATGTTATATGAAACTATACCTAAAGGGGAACCAATATTGATTACATAGTGTAGGTGGTGCACTATTTACCTAAAATCGGACGAACATATATATGGGAGCTATATCTAAATCTGAACCGATATTCACAAAATTTAACAAACATCGTTATCGTCCTTATTCAGTACGCTATACCAAATTTCGTGCAAATCGAAGGATATAAAGGGACTGTGGTGCACTATTTACCTAAAATCGGACGAAAATATATATGGGAGCTATATCTAAATCTGAACCGATATTCACAAAATTTAACAAACTTCGTTCTAGACTTAATTCAGCACCCTATGCGAAATTTCGTGCAAATCGAAGGATACAAAGGGACTTTGGTGCACTATTTACCGAAAATCGGGCGAAAATATATATGGGAGCTAAATCTAAATCTGAACCGATTTCAACGAAATTTAACGAAATTTTATGGGAGCTATATCCAAATCTGAACCGATTTTCACGAAACTTCACACACATCATTCTAGACCTAATTCATTACGCTGTGCCAAATTTCGTGCAAATCAAAAGATATATAGGGACTTTGGTACACCGTTTACCTAAATTCGGACGAAAAAATATATATGGGAGCTATATCCAAATCTGAGCCGATTTTCACGAAACTTCACACACATCATTCTAGACCTAATTCATTACGCTGTACCAAATTTCGTGCAAAACGAAAGATATATAGGGACCGTTTACATTAAATCGGACGAAAATATATATGGGAGCTATATCTAAATCTGAACCGATTTTTTCCAATTTCAATAGGGTTCGTCCTTGGGCCAAAAAAGTGACCTGTGCCAAATTTTATCCAATTCGGATTATAAATGCTACTTGTACTTTGTTTACAATTTTACATCGACAGACAGACGGACGGACGGATTCATAAAACGATTCAGAAAGTGATTCTATGCATATTCTCAAAAGGAACCATGTGTCTATCTCGATTATTTTTGCCTGTTACAAACATATGCACAAAGACATAATACCCTGTACCACAGAGTGGTGAAGGGTATAAAAAGGGGGTTATATGGGGACTACCCCTAAAAAGGAGTGAATATTAATAATTTTTGGTGGGGAGATTTGTAACCATATACGACTACAAAATACCAAATTGAAGCGAATTCGGTTGAAAAACGCGCTCAGGAACCTCAAAATATTGAAAATTGGGGGTACCCTTATATGGGGGTACCCTTATATGGGGGCTACCCAATAAGACCAACAAGAACTAAAATTACTTAATTACAGCCAATTCGGTCAATATTTATAATTTATAGTGGGGAAATTTGGTACCCAATAAGAGCCCAATATACCAAATTTCAGCGAATTCAGTTGAAAACCGTTCTCAAGACCCCTAAAATACCGAACATTGGGGGGTACCCTTATATGGGGGCTACCCGAAAAAATTGACCTTTATTTATAATTTTTAGTATAGAGATTTGCTACCCAATAAGAACTCAAAGTACCGATTTTCAGCG